>NC_048304.1:40967122-41035921 GCF_013100865.1 Trachemys scripta elegans
ACAAGTACTCCTGTTCTTTTTGTAGATAACTGGGGTTCCTTTTTCATTTTTTGTATAGGATACCTCCTAATCCTTCTTTAAGAAGGAATAGTTTCAGACAGGACAAAACAAATTGGAGGAACTTAGGCACCAGTGGAGGTGCCTCCTTATTTCTTTTAGCCTGCTGGTTAGAGGGCTCACCTAGGATGTGGGACACTGGGGTTCATTTTCCCTCTACCTGAAGGGCAGAAGGGATTTTAATTTGGGTCTCCTATATTTCAGGGGAGTGCTCTAGCCGCTCAGCTATTGGATATGGGGTCTCTCGCTCCTGTTGAAGCTGTTCCACTATGTATAAATAATTAAATAGTAATTGGTTATCGGATAACCAATAGCAGACAGGCACACTTTGACCAAATTACCCAAGCTTTGACACACACCTTTTTCTACAATTCTAAAGTACTGACAAATGCAACAATTCTTGCAGCCTTAAACTGAAGTTTCAATGAAGTAGAAACCAAGACAAGCACTTAGATTAGGAAGCAACCACAAAATACGAACTGTTCCTGCCTAGCCTTACAGATATTGTTAATACAATTACTAACTACCTATTCATTGGAAGTAATTTGTTGTGAATCTGAAGGTGGAAGTGAACTTCAGAGGAAGTGAAAGGGAAAAAAAACAGGTTAAAGGAAATTTAGATAAGATAGTGTATTCAAATCAGCAGGGCCTGACACAATTCACCCTTGGATATTTAAGGAACTAGCTGAAACAATTTTGGAACCATTAGCAATTATCTTTGAGAACTCCTTGAGGATGGGTGAGGTTGCAGAGGACTTGGGAAGTGCAAACATAGTACCTATCTTTAAAAGGGGGAACAAAGAAGACCTGAGGAATTATAGATCAGTCAGCCTAACTCTGATACTTAGAAAGATACTGGAACAAATTATGAAACAATTAATTTGTAAGTCTCTAGAGAAGTGGTTTTCAAACTTTTTTTCCGGGGACCCAGTTGAAGAAAATTGTTGATGCCTGCAACCCAACGGAGCTGGGGATGAGGGGTTTGGGGTGTGGGAGGGCTCAGGGCAGAGGGTTGGGGTGCAGGGGTGAGGTCTGCGGGGTGGGGCCAGGAATGAAGGGTTCAGAGTGTGGGAGGGGGCTCTGGGCTGGGGTAGGTGGTTGGGATGTGGGAGGGGGTCAGGGCTCTGAGCTGGGGATGAGGGATTTGGGGTGCAGGAGGGACTCTGGGTTGGGGGGGCTCAGGGCTGGGGCAGGGGATTGGGGCGCGGGCACAGACTTACCTTTGGCAGCTCAGCAGCGCAGTCAGGGTGCACCGCAGACTGCGCTGCACCCTGGAAGCAGCCAGCAGCAGGTCCGGCTCCTAGATGGAGGCGCGCAAGTGGCTTTGTGCGACTCTTGCCCACAGGCACTGCCCACCCCCAGTTCCCATTGGCCAGTTCCCAGCCAATGGGAGTTCGGAGCCAGTGCTCTGGGCAGGGGCAGTACACGGAGCCCCATGGCCCCCCTGCCTAGAAACCGGACCGCTGCTGGCCACTTCCGGGGCGTAGCGCGGTGTTGGAACAGGTAGGCACTAGCCTGCCTTAGCTGGGCAGCACCGCCAATGGGGGTGCTGACCAGAGCAAGGCAACCCAGCGCCTTACATGCTGCGACCCAGTACTGGGTCACAACCCATGGATTGAAAAACACTGCTCTAGAGTATAATAGGGTGATAAGTAGTAGCCAACATAGACTTGTCAAGAACAAATCATGCCAAACCAACCTAATTTCCTTCTTTGATAAGATTACTGGCCTAGTGGATGCAGGGAGGGGACGCAGTAGACATGATATACCTTGATTTTAATAAAGTTGTTGACACAGTCCCACCAAGACATTCTCATAGGCAAATTAAGGAAATGTGGTCTAGCTTAAACCACTATGAGGTCAGGGCAAAACTGTTTGAAAGATTATACTCAAAGAGCAGTTATCAATGGTTCACTGAGAAACTGGCAAGATGTATCTCATGGGGTCCCTCAGGTGTCAGTCTTGGGTCCAGTATTATTTAATATTTTTATTAACTACTTGGATAATGAAGTAGAGATTATGCTTATTAAATATGTAGATGACTCCAAGCTGTGAGAGGTTGCAAGCTCTTTGGAGGACAGGATTAGAAATTCAAAACAACCAGAGGTATCATATCTAAGACGCGGGAGGTAGGTTTTCCATTCTACTTGGGTTTGGTAAGTCTAACCTAGAGTACTGGGCACCACACTTTAAGAAAGATGTGGTCAAACGGGAAAGAGTCCAGTGGAGAACAACATCTGATGAAGTGGGCTGTAGCCCACAAAAGCTTATGCTCAAATAAATTTGTTAGTCTCTAAGGTGCCACAAGTACTCCTGTTCTTTTTTAGAAGTTATAAAAGGTTTAGAAAACCTGACCTATGAAGAAAGTTTAGAAAAACAGGTATGCTTAGTCTTGAGAAAAGAAGACTGAGGAGGGACCTGATAACAGTCTAAATATGTTAAGGGCTGTTATAAGGAGGACAGTGATCAATTGTTCTCTATGTCCACTGAAAGTAGAGCAAAAAGTAGTCAGCTTAATTTGCAGCAATGGAGATTTAGGATAGACATTAGGAAAAGTTTTGTAATTATAAAGATTAAGCACCAGAATAGTTTCCCAAGGCGGTTATGGAATCTCCATTACTGGAGGTTTTTAAGCACAATTAGACAAACACCTGTCAGGGATAGTCTAGTCTTGGTGCTGCCTCAGCAGAAGAAGAGGAATTCCGGAAGGGCGGAGTGGGAGATAACCTGTAAGAGTATGCCTACACTGCGATACAAAAACATGCAGCACCAAGTCAGAGCCTTGGTCAACTGACTTGGGCTGAAGAGGCTCAGACTGCAGGGCTAAAAATTGCAGTGTTATGTTTGAGCTTGGGCTGGAGCCTAGGTTCTGAGACCCTCCTGTCCCTTGTCAAATCAGGCAATTGTAAAGTGCAATGAACAAATGCACTAGTTCTACTGTGCAAATTGCAAGTAAGTCCAGGGTAGCCTGTTCACACTCATATCTCTGTGAAACTGCAGCATATGTTTCACTGAACCAGTCTGTCAAAAAGGAGAGGCTAAAGGAAGAGACAGCATACAACTGCATTCTAAAACATCAGTCCCAGAGATTGTAATTGCTGCCTTTGGCTGTTTCTTTTGTGCAGCAATGTTCTGAGTCTGATACAGGCTGACATCATATGAGCCTAAATAGCACTGTGATTGTTTGCAATTCCAATTTGTACTCCTAACTAATACAGAACATAGATGTCTGAAAAAAAAATTAACAGCATAAAAGTCTCTATTAGATCTTTCCCCTTCTGAAAGGATGGAAAACACGCATAATACAATGTTTAGAAATTTATGATTATACAACAGCTTTTGTTTAAATATTTATATGGGCATTGCAGTAGGTTAAGCACTGTACAAAAACAGAGGTAAAACAGGCCCTACGCTGAAAAGCTTGTAGTCTAAGGCCTTGAATTGCAAGCTCTTGCATGGGCAGATCCCAATGACATCAAAGTCGCTCCAGGAGATGCAAGGTGGTGCTGCGAACATGAACTTATTTGGCCATAAAACTTCAATTTTGAGCACTTTAGATGTTACCTAAGAACTTATCTGTTATACAAGAGAAAATGGAAACTGGGTAATTAATTTTAGAAGCCTAGTCGTACATGGATTGCAAATACCTAGAAGTACTAATCTTAGAGACAAGATTATCTCTAGTGGGTTCCTGAAAAAGTATGAAATAATGAATTCATCTAAATGAACATCCTCAATGGATCACACTTAAATATATTCATTCAACAAAGAAGACACTCTGCAAAAGAGGATGCACAGTTTGTGGCTTTATCCTCTCAAACTGCAAATCTGTCAAAAACAAAAAGTGCTTCCACTTTGTGGGATTATAATGCAGTTATCACTGTACTTTGTGGTCAAATTCTCCAACTGGACACAGTCTATTAGTCCCCTGTTACATGGCTGAGATGTACTGTGTGTGTGTGTAGCATGCATATCAATCTATTCTAGTCTCAACTAGTACTTCATGGTTTGTAGCAGCAGGATTATCAGGTGAGCAAAAGGACAACTTGCTATTGGCTACTAATGATATTTATGGAACAAAGTGACTTAAAATCTGTTTTCAGTGTAATAAGAATTTCTCAACTGAAAGATACTCCAAACACACAGCAGTTGTTTAATAAGCTCAGCAATTATGTTGTATGACATGAGTAACAATCAGTGCCTAGCGCAGGAGCACAAAATGAGGGAGAAATGGCTATTTCTTACGGATTTGAAGACAACTGAACTAAATGAGGTATATAGGAATTATGCAAGACTTAGGAGCTCTCCAAAACCAGTTTGATATTATAACTAGCAGAATTGGTCCAAATACATAAAAATAGGTGACAACTCTGTTAGCCCTCTCCCATCTTTCCCAAAGAAGTTGAGGGTGTTAAATAGTCCAGTCCCTCTTTTTACAACAAAACTTTTAAAATAAATCTCAGAAACCACAGTATATCTTAGAATATAAATGAAGTCTCTGTTCCAGAATACTCTCTGCCTGTTGCATTTTCTTGAGCCACAATCAGACAGCTAAAGCTAAAATCTTGAGATATCTACCAATAGGTGAGGTGGTCTATTCTTGCAGATCAGGTACAGCAAGTGTCTGTCTGCTGATATCATATAAAGCCTGAATGTCAAAACCCATAAATCTGCTATCAGCAGTTAAGTCAGGAGCTGCCCTTCCTTGTTTTCCTGATAAATGTGTACATTATGTAAACAGAGGCAAGACAGGGGGGAGGGCTAGCTCAGTGGTTTGAGCATTAACCTGCTAAACATAGGGTTGTGAGTTCAATCCTTGAGGGGGCCACTTAGGGATCTGGGGTAAAATCAGTACTTGGTCCTGCTAGTGAAGGCAGGGGGCTGGACTTGATGACCTTTCAAGGTCCCTTCCAGTTCTAGGAGATGGAATATCTCCATTATTTTAATTTAATTTTTAATTTAATACCCACCTAACTCTTCTTTGGAACGGAAGATACTTCTGGATCTAGGAAGTGGGAACGATCTGCTAGAAATAGAACACAGTGCTGCAGGGAAACAAGTCTCCCTCTGGCTTTTCCTCATCTATGTATCCTGCATGTCTGGGATGATGTCCTTTCTCCCCACAAAATCTTTTGCCTACTTAGTGTCCAATCCTGGAAATACACATGATTATCCTTACTACTACAAGTAGTTCCAGTGAAGCAAACAGACTGAACAGCAGAAATGGATGCCTGTTGTAGTGATGCCCAAATAAAACCTGCCACACTTGAGAAATCATTGCTAGGTTCTATCTTCTGAGGGCTGATGCTGTGATCTTGGCACTACCTTGGTGAAGACTTCTAGAGCTGTAGCTAAGCCAAAGGGTAAAGGAAGAGTAGTGCAGGAAACTAATTCCTTTATTTGGTGAGTATTTCATGGCCTAAAGCACAAGGGATGGTATACTTAATTCTATTATTAGCACCTATTTAAATCCTTTTAAAACTGGCCACACAAAATGATAATCTTCTTTTGAACCCTAATCTTTCTGATTTCCAGTGGCAGTGGGTTCATCAAGTTCATGATGCACTGTATTATCAAACCTTTAATTTCAACATTGTGTCTTTAACAATGCCTATAAGCCTCCACTTTCAAGGTAGCCATCCAGACTGATGGATACATTGCATTTTAATGCACCTCTCAATCACAAACTGCTGTTCAAATCACTTCAGAGCTAGGATCCATAGATCCTCCTTAAGACATGAAGCACAGATTCTATCCATGATTCTCTCCCAAAACTGACAGCTCATCTGATTGACACAATGGAAATGGAGTGTGAAAATGACTCACTTTTGGTTTGGTGACAATGACAATGTCTTTCCTGGGAAGCAAAGGAAGGTGAACAAACAATGACAGCCTCCATTATAACTAAACTAATCCAAAGCACAGTCTTTGAGTAGATGGCCTGTAGGTTTCTCCATTCATGCCTCACAAAGCGTGATGGCTATCAATAATAGGGAAAGGGGAGGCTGGCAGCTAACAGCAGGGAGTAGGAGCAAGTGCTCCTTTGGAAAACTTGCTGGAATTTTCTATAACCACAGACAGATTGAAAAGACTGAATACGGTCTCTTTCGACAGCAGTATTTCCCAAAGCTCGGGAGCATGGGTGTGCAGATAAAACTCTCAATTGTCCTCCAGAGTCTTGGCTTTTATGAAAAAAAATTAGTCTCCAACTTCAAAATGTGACACAAGTGTAACTCATGTAACATCGTCTGCCTGATTTTGCAAAGAGCACAGTACCTCTGAGAGATGACTTTCCCCATTAATTTCAATAGGTGTTAATTCAGGGGTCAACGGTACTTTTAAAGATCAACCTTAACCCTTTCATTGTTCAAAGCATATAAGAAAAGAGGGTTTCTATCCATCGATATCATGAAGATCTACCCCAAAAAAGTTAAGGACACATTTTAACACAATTCAACTTCATTTCATTAAAATTCTAAAGTTAATTAAATTTATAAATTAAATTCTCAAATTTCATTAAAATTCTAAAATATGGGTAAGCCTCTAACACAGGGCAAGGTTGAAGGGGAGGGTGGGAGGTTTCATTTCCCTGAAGGGCTGGAGGAGGGAGGAAGGAGCGGTTCAGCAAGATTCCTGCTCCAGAGAATTTGAAATTAGAAGAGGAGAGCACATAAGGAAACCTACTATTTATATATAAACAAAAATCCTCTTCACTTCTCGAGGTTAAACTAGTGACTCTCAATATAACCAGTCACCTATGAAACCTAAGGCTAACATTACATCCTCTGTGTTCCCAGCATTTTTCTTGCTTTCCTAGACTCCTCTCAAAGATTTAAATCAAAGACACAAGCGGACAGACTATTTTCTTTCAGGACTTGTAACTGTCTCTAGTGAAGTAGAACTGGCTCAAACGTCACATGGCCTCAAGGTGCAAAAAGTCAATCTTAATGGGTGGTATTGTTGCTTCCCATCTCAAGAGCTGCACTTTGTCTGTAGTGAAGATATTGTCACAGTCTTGCCAAGTCTCAGTTGAAATATAGGTAACACTTTTTATGAAGGGTACATTTGTAAATTGCTGAAGGATTAACAAATGTTACAAGCCTCAAACTGTGGGGAATGCAAAAGTTATCAGGGGAGTGCAAGGACCAGATGGGTTAAGAATTTTTCTTGTTTCTTGTTTTCTAGTTTCTAGCTGAGTCTCCAGCTCCTGCTGGCTCCCAGACCACAGACATCTGTGGAAATACTGTTTTTAGACAGAGGGTGACATGTATGTAACATAAATCCCTGAATGGGGATGGGGGGGGGTCAGAAAATGTTTGGGAACCTCTGTTATAAGCATGTTACAGGCATGAATAGTGAGTTATTAGCAACCTCTTTGGCTCCATTATAATTGATTTGTTACATATTAAAACTGCTATCAATCATTTATTAACTCTTTTTGTTCACCCATGAGTGAAATCCTTAAAATATAACAAAAATATTGGTAGTACATTAGCCAGAGGCATCTTTGTTTCTTTGTTGTTTGTTTTTTACATTCACAAATCCTTTCCTGTAGATGAACAAATTAAGAATAAGCCTGTTCCTCTAACTAGATAGTTGAAAATAGACATTAAGAGCTTGTCCCAGAGTATCATTCACCTAAATAGTTCCAAAGGCCAACCATGTAAAAGCCCTATCTCTGACTGTCACAGACAAATAAAAGCTTCAAAATGCAAGAGTAATAAACTAAAGGGTAACATGAAATAAATAGTTTACTTTGGGGCTTTAAGATGTCTAATGTGTGTTAAGTTTGACACTGGAAAATAATTTTTATTAGTTGGCTTCTATATTCCAGTGGGCAGCGAACAAATATATGAACAAGGGCTAATGGGAAAAAAGCTATTTTTATTTATCTGAACACTGCTGAATAAGTGAAGGGGGAAAAGGTAATATCAACAGGGAAATGCACAGCTTTTAGCTAAATAAGCAATTTTAAGACTCACTTTGCTATTTTATTTAGTGCTATTCCTTTTGCAATCTGTGGTAAAGTCAGCACCAATTATAAAACTTTTATTATAAGCTGTTAACACTCCTCTTTTGAGTTCTAAAGAGATTAGGCTTGCATTAAAATAACTCCTTCAACTTGCTTTTATATATAAGCATTTTTCATTACAAAGACAGTTAGCTAATTTTCATAACTGAATTAGATATATTACTGTTTCCTTTGATGCTGTGTAACACTTTTTGGTTCTGTTAAGTGGAACATAATTACACTTTTTCCCCCTCTGCACATCATAAATCACTCATCTTTCTGACAGCTTCAAATAACTATTTAAGCTTTAGAAAACTATGCAGTTATGTGAACCTTAGTTTAAAACTTATGTGAAGTTGCTAGGCTTTTTGATGCTAGGACTGGATTAACCGGAAAGCTCTGAAGGTTGGTGGCTCTATTCCATTTCTTACCTTCAGGCACTATTCTCCCAGAAAGCCATTTCATCCATCACTTTAAATTGAAGATTATACCAAAACAATCTTGAGTATTTATTTCCTTGAAATTTGTGAACTCCTCTTCTAGTGTTAGTTGTGAATATTTAGAGCCACTATTCATGGTAGCCACTAGGGTGCACATAGCAAGGAGGTAAGGCTCCATGTAAACAGGAAATAAAGACATCTTGCATTCACCGTAATGATGCTCTGCAGGCCTCTAATCTCTACACCCCCCACTTTCAGTGCTCATGCAGAGACCCATTGGACCAGTTCTCTTCTCTCCCTTTCAACCTGAAAATATCTTGGAAAGATAGGTGACCATGTTGGTACACTCTCACACTGCATTAGCTCATATTATAGTGTTTAATACAAGAGAGGCAATTAATAAAACATGGCATAACAATAGCACTTCATGAAACAGTGAAAAATAGATTTTATGAACTAAAGAATGTCTTTGTCTTTACAAAGATATTCTGCACATTGTGACCATATTTGCTGAGATCAACAGAAAATCTTTTTATGCTTAGTAAACTGATGGAACATAAGAATGGCCATAGCGGGTCAGACCAATGGTCTATCTAGCCCATTATCCTGTCTTTTGACAGAGGCCAATGCCAGATGCTTGAGAGGGAATAAGCATGACAGGGCAATTTTTGTGTGATCCATCCTCTGTCTTCCACTCCCAGCTTCTGACAATCAGAGGTTTAGGGACACATCTTGGCTAATAGCCACTGATGGACCTATTCTTCATGAACTTATTCTTTTTTGAACCCCATTATGTTTTTGGCCTTCACAACATCCCCTGACTACAAGGTCCACAGGTTGACTGTGCATTGTGCGAAGAAGTACTTCCTTATGTTTGTTTTAAACTGGCTGCCTATTAATTTCATTGGGTGATCTCTGGTTCTTGTGTTAAGTGAAGGCGTAAATAACACTTCCTATTTATTCTCTCAACACCATTCTTGATTTTTTAGACCTCTATCAGATCCCCCCTTAGTCATCTCTTTTCTGTAGGTTTCTCGATAATTGTGGCAATAATTTCCATTGTCTTTTAATCCAGTGGTTCTGAATGAGGGGTACGTGTACCCCTGGCGGTACGCAGAGGACTTCCAGGGGGTACATCAACTCACTTAGATATTTGCCTAGTTTTACAACAGGCAACATAAAAAGCACTAGCGAAGTCAGTATGAACTAAAATGTCATACAGACAATGACTTGTTTATACTGCTCTATATACTATACGCTGAAATGTAAGTACAATATTTATATTCTCATTGATTTATTTTATAATTATAAAAAAATAGAAAGTAAGCAATTTTTCAGTAATAGTGTGCTGACACTTGTATTTTTATGTGTGAGTTTAGTAAGCAAGTAATTTTAAGTGAGGTGTAACTTGGGGGCACGCCAGACAAATCAGACACCTGAAAGGGGTACAGTAGTCTGGAAAGTTTGAGAACTACTGTTTTAATCCATATAGCAATCTTCCTCATCTCTGTCCTTACAAAGTGCTGAATAATGTTTTAACTTTTTACATAGGAGGTGTTTTTCCCTTGCTTGTTGTGAACGTGGATACTACAGTGATGGTTACCAATTCAATATTTATAATAAATAGTGGACTCCCCCTCTTCTTGGATGCTTCACTAACTAGATACACAGACCTACAGAGACTGTAACACATTTGTTGTTTTTTAATTGGTTTGCTTTTCTTATTAAATGCTGGCTGATGTTATGGGTCTGAATTTGTATTCTCCATACACTCAAACGCTCAGTGATGTTGGTGGCCATTTGTGGGTATACAATGAATGCAGGATTGGACACAAAAATGTTTGAAGGTGTTTTAGCTTTTAAATGTTTAAACAAAAGCACTAGTATGTAGGATATTACACAAGCTCTCAAGTTCCATGCAGTAAAGAAATCCAGCATTTGAGGTGGATTGTGGGTTTGTGGTATTCATTGTAAATCAACTGGAAGTAATTACTGTGCTTGTTTAGCTAATTTGTAATCATTAATAGGGGAGTTTTGATCACTTAAGAGAGAGACCAAAAACAATCACTTTAAAAAAATGCTTGAATCCTTGCAATAAACTGATGGTGGTGGTGAAAAGCAAGTATTATATGTATCCACATTAAAATTAAGTATGTTTTTACAAGTTTTAAAAATCTGTAAAACATTTTTGCTTGCAGGCTCATTGAATGCTAAGTATGATCTCACT
The DNA here is from genome assembly GCF_013100865.1 of Trachemys scripta elegans. Lineage (NCBI taxonomy): Eukaryota > Metazoa > Chordata > Testudines > Emydidae > Trachemys > Trachemys scripta. The sequence continues at coordinate 40,977,858 of NC_048304.1, forward strand.
GTGATATGTAATGACAGGTCTCTTTTTACAGAATCACAGATATAATAGAAGCTAAATTTTTAATGCACAGGAACATCTATCTTATTGCATAATGTGAGAAAAGCAATTCAAAGTATATTAGGTTCAGGACCTAATCATCTAAATAAAATATCACAGGCCTGCATTCAATAAATGCTCCATATTTTTGTGCTTGTGGTGTGCAATGAAGTTTATTAACATTGGCTGTAAGTAATTTGAAAACAACTTCTAAGCATCAATAGTTATATATACACACACATGCTGAACAATAGCTCAATGGACTGTTCAAAACAAAGGTTTTTATGGCCCAAACTTGTCATAAAACATGAAATTTTTTTAGTTTTAGTGACACTTCAAAACTCAAGAGGAGCTAACCATTTTAGCCATGTTTAATGGGGGAAAATGCATTCTGAAAGACACTATGTTTCAGGTCATTCAGGTTAAAGTAGTTTCCAAGCAGAGGATAATGAAAGTTACTATCTGAAGTGCATTGGTCGAAGGAAAATTAGTTGATATTTTAATCTAAATAGGTAGATGAGATCACAACCACAGCATTTCACAGACACCTTTGTCTTCAGTCTAATTGGAGACTAGAAGTTTAAAAATCATGGTTTTAGCTATATGCCCCTTCTAGATGTAGATTGAGTCTGAGGTTCATCAATAGGAATAGAAGTGCTGTACTTTCTCCTGAAAGTAGAAGACTTCAGTCTCCAATGATGTATTAATCTGGCACCTTTCAACAGCACTAAATTCACTTCCTGACATTTAAAAAAAGGCCTCAGAGGATTAATAAATCTAACTTGCATAATTCGAACCAATTCAGATGATGCATTAAGCAATCTGCAGCTAATGCAGTGGAAGAGGTAAACAAGGCTAACAGGATATTTAAAATTCTGAAATAGAGCTGTCTGAAAAAGGGAATCCATTTCTGGGGGAAAAATCATCTTTTTGAAACATCAGACGTGAAATTTGTCATGGAAAGGGTTTCAAAGACAAATTCCAGTTGAGGGAGAATCAAAATGGAATTTTTTGGCTTTGCAGCTGCCTACCAGAAAGGTTCTTGGCAGACTTGGAGGCAGAGAGCCCATGCCTTCAGTCTCCCTGCTAAACCCCCAGCTCCAGACCAGCAGAGAGTTGGGGCACCTTTGCCTTTGAGGTTCTTTTGCCTCCTGGAGCTGATGTGGAGGTGCAGAAGCAGAGCATCTGAGTTCTGACTCTCCCCGTTCCCCAGAACTCTGCTTCAGCAGCCCTCCAGGAAAACTTTTGCCCATTTCACTGGCAGAAAATGAACTTGACAAGAGCCTTTTGGGTGGGCAGTCAAGGAGCCATCATTTTGATTTTCTGCAACAAAATTTTGGTTTTGCAAAAAGGGCATTCTCTATCAGAAAATAAATCAAATGGAAATTTTTTTGACTAGCTCGATTCAGGAATCAGATTCTCCTGTGTTGGCACATGTCTGTCTTGATGGGGCTGCAGCATAATACCAAACTTTTAGGGATAAATCCACTGCCTAGTGATAAGGCAAAGTCAACAGGCTTGGGGAAAGGAGTCAACAATGGGGATGCGTGTATAGGATGCGTGTATATAGGGAAATTCACTCCTCCCATAGAGCTGCAACAAAAACAATTGATAACTAATGTGGCAGCCTCAGGGCTGGTTGACATCTACAGCTATTCACCCCCTTTTGGAGGGGAAGGTAATGGAAGAGTTTGGCTAGTAGACCTACATAATCTGACAGATCTCACATTAATTTTATGGGCCAACTACCCTTGTTTGATAAATTGCACTGGATTTCCTCTCTATTGGGACATTTACTTGTGCAAGGAAGTGGGTAGGTGTTGGAATTGCCCATAACTAAGGGCTTGTCTTCACTATGGACAAACTAAGCAGCGGCATCGATTTAGCGGGTCTAGTAAAGACATGCTTAGTCAATGGGAGAGCACTCTCCCATCGATTTCTGTACTCCACCTCAACAAGATGTGGAAGCAATGTTGGCGGAAGAACATCTCCCATCGACATAGCTTAGTGTGAACCCCGCAATAAGTAGATTTAAGCTATGTCGACTTGAGTACGCTACTAAGATAACTCAAATTGCGTTGCTTAGATGAACCGGCAGCGGTAGTGTAGACCAGGCCTAAGTGTCGTTCAGTTTCATTCAGTTGAGACCAATAATAGGGAAAGGTGGTGAGAAATTAAGAATTTGCCCAGACAGTTGCCCCATGTGAATCTAAAGTAAACTTTATGTGAGATTTGATAGTGTTAGATTAATTGTCTCAATCTCAAACTTTTATAAGCCCCTGTTTTCATAGTTTACAAACAGAACTGCAAAAGGAGATGCTGGATTGCTGTGGGTGAGCAATCACTTAAGTTTGTTCTTATGAAATTTCTAGACCAGCTTTGCAGTCAAGAAATTATTAGGAAAATCTAGAGAACTATTTAAATATTATGGTGTTGAAGCATCCAGACAGTTGGGGGCTTACCCAGCATCACCTGCTACAGAAACATGTTGCAGAATATCCTATTCACAAAACAAAACAAAAAAAACAAAACAGGGAGTGGCAGGTCTGGAGGAGGAGACATGACCCAAATTTGAATAAAAACATAGTATAATCTTAATTTTCAGTATTTGACAGAAGGAAAAAAGGTAACATATTAGAGACACCTCACTGCCCAGATTTGTTCTGAGTTACATAAAAGCTCATTTGCAAGGGTAGATTCAGCACTTTTAGCCTTTCATAATTCTGATACTAGAGGTCAGTGAACTACAGAAAATTGTCTCCCTTCTATTAAAAAATGGGCATAGTGATGGAATATATATTTATTGAGGCTTTGCCTGAGAACATTGCTGCATTACGGCTGGCTGGCCAAACCAGAATTATTGCTATCCTAAGGAAATTTGCAAATTTGGCTGTGCAACTATTTGCTGAATTCATTTATTTGGCAAACACACTCAATTCTTATCTGTGCATATATTAAACATATTAGAGGTGACTATACTCCTGTCCTTTATCAGAGAAGCTGAAGAGAAGAATCTAAGGTGTGGTGGTGTAAGCATAGTAGTGAATGTATTATGCAGTAATTTTTTTTTTTGCGGGGGGAATCCTTACAAGAATGTATCATTGCTCCATTTTATTGGCATAGTGATAATGTCCCAAAGATACTGCATGCTAGTGCTAGTTCAATTCCTGGAATAAACTTCTTATGAATTGAATACTTTCTCCATGAATTAGCTGCAAATAGATTTTTAAGAACTAATGCTTAGCTGCAATTTTTCCAGGTAGAGTGTTGTACAAACAAGTCAGAGGTTGACAAGTCACTCTGGCTATTGCTAGGTGTAACAACTATTTGCAACTATTGCTATTTTGCATAGTTAACAACTGGCAATTTGCTATTCACAATTTGTGCCTTACAGCTGATCACCTAAGCCTGGTGTGTTGATTGACCAACTGGATGATCTAGGCATTATAAAAAAGAGAAAATTACCTGCAAGCAATTGTAATTGTTAGAAAATTTAAAGTGAATAATTATAATTATTAATAAAAAAAATTCAAAATGGCCCCCAGAGCACTTCCAGTAAAAACATTCTTGTGAATATTAATTTTTGCTAGTATTAGTGATGGTTTAGTTTTCACTCTATGTTCTGGTGCATAAAAGCTCACTCACCCAAATATCAGGGAATAAAAGGAGTTAGACATACTCACAAAACTAATCAATGTATATTCTAGAGTACTTTGGTTTTGGTCACCTGAATGCATCTGAAACTGCAATATAGCTCTGCAGTAATCCTCCACTTTTCCAATATATTATAGTAGGTGTGCCCTTTCCTACTTTATCTTTACATGTTCCTGAGTCTTTATAGCAGTGCTATCAGCAGTCACCCACCTTGGAGAGCTGGGTCTAAGTTAGGGGTTATTTAAGTTCTTCAGAGAGGAGGATCCCATTAGCTGAGGTATGACTCCTAATACAGTGAACATTATACACACACACACTACAGGCCTATCAAGGAAACCAGTCAGCCAGTTACGCTTCCAGTCAGGATGTTTTACTATGATTTGTGCTCACTCTGAGGGGAATACTCCTATGCACACTTGCAACATTTGTACAGTGTTGTCCTACTTTAGTAGGCCACAAACATTGCTGACAGGATATATTTTTATATGAGCCCAATTTTTCTAATTCCAAAGAAAGTTAGAGTTTATATTTGACACAATGCAAAGTTCCTTACCTCCAAGCAGGAAATTTTTACTCTAAACCAAGCAGTGTTGGATTTTTTTATAAACTAAAAGGTAGGCTTTGGGGTTGCCTTGGCTCCGTTATTACAATGCATGTGCCAGAATAGCAGCTGCTGGCACTCATAGCCTTCAATATGTGTGGTATTATGCGAGGTAAGTGAAGATCCTGTGTTTCTCCCTTTATGACTCTTTCTGCTCATGCAATATCAGTGCAGGGATTTAAATAGTGCGGAGGGTAATACAAAATGATGGGGTCTAAATTAGCTATTACTACTCAAGAAAGCGATCTTGGAGTCACTGAGGATAGTTCTCTGAACACATCTGATCAATGTGCAGCAGCAGTCAAAAAAGCTAACAGAATGTTAGCAACCATTAGGAAAGGAATAGATAATAAGACAGTAAATATCATAATGCCTGTATATAAATCTATAGTGTGAAAGAAAGTCCAGTGCATTCCGATTGGGACCAGGCTTGGCTTAAAGCCAATCTTGGCAACAGCAAATTCCAGAGGCAACGGTCCATTTCTGAGAATGGCCCTGCTTCTGATTTGCTTGGGCTTCGTTCTTTGGGATGGTTAACCTTAAATGTCCTAGAACATTGCAGACGGTGGTGTGGGCCATATCAGAGATTAATTCCCAACCCATGACAGGCTTTATAGATAGTAACACCTGCACCATATATTACACACATTTACTAGCAGCCAGTGCTGAGCAGAAGTGCAATATCTTCTCAGGATCCACCTGGATGGATGGCAGGTGAGCAAGCAACATTCCATGTTAACTGAAGATTCTGGTACCCTAGTATCAGTCTCACTGAGAGCACAGTGCAGTAGCATAAACAAGAAGTCACGAAAGCATGGATGCCTGAAATGAATCAGAGGAAAAGAGGGTTCTCCTTTCTTGCTATCTGTAAACGCAGAACAGTAAAACCTGAAAAAGAGGGACCACTTTGACATGGGGTAAGCAGATCCCTTCAACCTATGGGGCAGTTAGATTATTTTCCTCAAGACATTTGCTCTTGACTAAGGAGTGCTCAGTAGTCTAGGTCCCTGTCTCTTCCAGAATCTATGAAAGAAGAAGAATGGCTCTGAAAAGACCTTCAGGGGAATTTCATTTGTATATGGATGACCCTACAGCTTACACTACGTTACAATCTCCCCACCCCCAGTAGCTTCAAAGACCTTTCAGACAGGATCAAGTAGAACCACTTAAAACAATTCTTCTCCCTCTCAAGTGCAACAAACATTGGCATTTCCTAATTAACTGAATCAAATCTCACCACCAAAAGGATCTCAGATTAGAATCATAGTTCTGTAAGGGACCTTGAGAGGGCATCCAATGATGGAGATTCTACAATCTTCCTAGGCAATTTTATTCCAGTGCTTAACCACCCTGACAGTTAGGAAGTTTTTCCTAATGTCCAACCTAAACCTCCTTTGCTGCAATTTAAGCCCATTGCTCCTTGTCCTATCCTCAGCGGTTAAGAAGAACAATTTTTCTCCCTCCTCCTTGTAACAACCTTTTATGTACTTGAAAACTGTTATCATGTCCCCTCTCAGTCTTCTCTTTTCCAGACTAAACAAAGCCAATTTTTTCAATCTTCCCTCATAGGTCAAGTTTTCTAGACCTTTAATCAAATCTATTGCTCTTCTCTGGACTTTCTCCAATTTGTCCACATATTTCCTGAAAAGTGGTACCCAGAACTGAACACAATACTCCAGTTGAGGCCTAATCAGCGCAGAGTAGAACAGAAGAATTACTTTTTGTGTCTTGCTTACAACACTCCTGCTAATACATCCCAGAATGATGTTCGCTTTTTTTGCTGCAGTGTTACACTGTTGACTCATATTTAGTTTGTGATCTACTTTGACCCCCAGATCCCTTTCCACAATACTCCTTCCTAGGCAGGACATATTATGTCTCTCCACTACACTTATGAGATCAGACCATTGAGACTCAGGATATTTATGTACTGTGTCCTGCTCTGAAGCCTGACTGATAACAAAAAAATCCAGATGTCAATTGCTATCATCACCTCAGTCCTAGAAAAGGGAGTTTAACGATCAAGCGATCATTTGGCCAAATGCTCTCTCAAATGCAGCCAGACTCCCATGTGCTTGAGGGTGGCTGACAGCTGGCCATCCCTCAAGAAGGCATTAACAAGCCTTAGCAATTGCAGGTGCATTTACTCCCTACTCAATCTTACCATCAACAAGGGCCAAGGACCCAATTCACAGGTGACCATGTGGACCTTCCAAAATGTCTCTTGAACCCTGGATTTGGAAACTGCATTATTGAAGAAATAATAGTTTACTTGCATATGATTACGGCACATCAGATTATCTGTAATTAATCTGGGTTTCATACATTTTAAAATAACTACTTTGCATTTGGCTTTTATTTATATTAATTAAAAAAAACCCTCATCTACACAAATGAAAACTTTATCATTCAATATATGGTACCTAATGATAAAATCTTGTCTTGTGGTCCTCTTTGTGATGAGGCTTTACATACAGGCAAGTTTTACAAATAATATAAACTGGAATCACTTGACCCACCTGTAAAATGCATCCATCCTCTCATGAGGAAATGATATATATTGAATAACTCACAGCAACACACCGCAGTATAACCACCTGCTTAACTTTCCTATGTATTGTTTTTTGGGGTAGGCATGTTACATTTCCTTGAGCTTTTAAGACTTGTGACCAGCGGTGCTAGAACAATTTGTGGAGGTGCTGAGAGCCATTGAACCTAACTGTAAACCCTATATATGGCAGAAACCACTTAAAGCCAGTGGGTGCAGCAGCCCCCTCAGCACCAGCACTTATGCTTGTGACTGAAGACCTGGGGGGAAAAGGCAGTGTGTGACACCATGTTCCAATGCCTTTATGTATAAGTTTAACAGTTAGTCTAAATAGAGCCTACTCACTTACAAATTGTCAAAATACAAGAAACTGATCAACTATTTTAGTATGTTGTTCATCGTAGAACTAAGTTGACATGATACTGCAAGTTCTAGAGATTTGAAGAAATGATACTAAGTTCAGAATCACAGTATGGGGGGTCGGGTAGGGGGGGATTAAGAATTGTATTCATCTTCACAATACACACATTATTTCCATCTGTTTTCCAGGCTGAAAAAAAAAGGTTTTAAAGCAAGAGCCTGTACCATTGCTGCTACTACTGACGTATCATCTTAATTCAGTCATGTCTAGATTGCTTTACCTAATGGGCACAGGCTACAGCATAATTTGTTTTTGCCAATTTAATAGTCGATTTTATTGGAGCTGGACCGGGCACAAACTGCTACAGTAAAACCTGAGGAAGAGTTTCTATTAAAACATTATTTCAGCAAGTTTCACCATTTGGGCATATTTTTCATCCCATGTGTCTATCTTACAGGTGGCTTTTTATTTTGTATTTTTTCAAGTTTAAGCAAAATCCCACTGGCTGTTACTGAATGAGAAGAGTGGATTTTTTCTTCTTAAAAAAAAATACTGCAACTTTTTTCAGAGGGTAATGGCATGTTTGAAAAGTTCAAAGTGGAAATAAGATAGACCTTTAACTGCAACGTTATCAACCATAGGAACAGATTACCAAGAGAAATAAATAATTTGTCATTACTTGAAGTCCTTAAATCATAAGAACTGACTCTCTCTCTAAAAAGGGATGCTCTCTTGAACCATTTATTCCTGCCATGGTGGGGTTCCCTGCTACTGAAATGAATAGTGAATGAAGATCTAGGAGTTATGCTGTGCAGGAGGTAGGAGTAGGTTGATTATAGTTTTCTATTCTGGCTTTAAAAATCCATGAAAATAGACTGAACCTTTAAATATGAAATTTGATATGTATGTAATCTTTGAGGTGTAGCACGGGCTTTGGTAAGTTCAGGGCACCTGGGTGTAAAAGGAGTTAGGAATGTTTGAAAATCAACTTGGTCATACAGAGTAGAACCTTTAAAAAATATATTATGTAAAAACCTGAGTATGCAAATCATTGAAAAGAGTTGTAGTGCAACACCTCGGCCCCTATACTGCACTACACAGGTCACAACAGCTTTCTGAATGTCCAGGATCTAATAAAAAGAGATACTTTTCTTTTCCCTCTTGCTGCTTCCCTACCACTCAAGCACTACAGAATGAGCATGAGGCTGGGAAGCAGGAAGCAAAGTTCTATTTCAACCTCTTCCCCTGATTAATGTTAATACTCGATACTTGAAAAACCTTATTTTAGACTCACAGCAGTGCCCTAAGAAGTAAGCAAATATTGTCCCCCATTTTATAGTTTGGGTAGCTAAGGAACAAAGTAGTTAAGTGACCTGCCCAAGATGAGATAGGAAGTTTGTATGGCAAGGCTGCAAGTGAACCCAAATCGCTGAAATATCACATCAAAGTTGTCTTCACTGGATCAGCATACATCTCATGTAACTGGTCTGATCTCCACTTTGTAGGGGTATGTGTAAAATGGGGTGGCTTATGGTTATCCACTTCTGTAACAGAAACTTGGTTATCCACTTCTGTAACAGAAACTTCTATGTTCTTGTCCAATTAGAAACCAATTTTCTATATGAACTCTACATAAATTCTCACTCTCTTCAAAGAAAGTACATCCAGTGGTTTGAAAAAGTAATACTCAAACTTTATTAAAACAGTCTGAGGATAAGTTACATGGAAAACTCAAAATAGATACTTCTATATAATCAAATGGTGAAACAATAATGCCTTTAAAAATATAAACAACTCTTCTAACAGAGAGAATCATTCAAGTTCCTCAATAAGTTGCTACTGGTCAGTGGCCCATCTGTCTCCAGAGAAAAACGATCTCCTGATGAACATATACTGTAGTACACTGTAGCTGACTACATTATTGATATATATCTTAAAAGACTAAGTCAATGCATACAAGGACTAAGTCAATTAAGCTGTACTGGACCATTAGGACAATTAAACTAGTTTAAATATACAAGACTAAAAAAAATTAAGTTTCTACACAACTGCATCTAAGGATGTAAGAAAATGTTTTATGATTGCTCAACTATTCACTAGTCCATAATCATTTCCAGTGTTTCTGAGCACCCACAACTGGTTGAGCTTGATGCAGCTCTCCTCACCATACTATCTGAGTGCTTTAAAGACAATGGGATATATTGGAAGTTGAGAACCTCAGAAAAAGGAGGCCATTCAGGTGCCTAAGTACAAATCTGAATGCCCAACAACAGGCACCAAAGTTGATAATATCATCTTCACTCATCTAATGCATACAGCAAAGTTGCCTTTCCTAACTACTGCTCAATGAGATATGTTTGTCCTTATATCCAAATGCCCAACTGCCATATTGGTCGTGTTGTGACTGCCATTTTGGGTCGACCTCTTTAGATGTCAGTTGGCATCAACAACTAATTTCCCCTCTTTGGAAAGATTGAACTTTGCTTGCTTCTTCTTCTGCACAAAAGCACCAAGAGTCAATGTGATGGCTTCAAATTGCCCTCGCTGTTCTGGATAACCATGATTGCAATAAATGCTGAGACTTCCTATTCCTGATGTTCTTACATGATTTGGGATGGAATCTCTCTCTCTGTCTTTCCCCCCATGGGGCTTCATCCTGCAAGGTGCTGATTACCCCCAATGCCAATTAAGTTAAACAGAAGTGGAGGACACACATGTATTGTTTATGAGTGACATTCAGTTACAAAAATGTAAGTGCTTGCTGTAAATTTGAATTAATGTAACAAGAGGATACTCAGCCCCTGGGAGGATTTAGCCCTAAATGGAGTGGGAAGGTTGCTAGGCTGCTCCCTTTCTGTAACATTCCCATCCGCTTTCTCCAAGATCCAGAATTAGATGCCTAAAAGGAACTAAATTGATATCCTAGCTCACCTATCCAGCCTTATTCCTCCAGTCACATGTGTGAAAATCCACATCATTGACTCCATGACCTATATTTCACCATGACAGTAAACAAAGCAACAGTCGGCAAGACAACAAAGTTGACACTCAGTTACCACCAGGTGGAATCTTAACATGTGTTCATATTTACATGAATAAAAAATATGGCTATCAAACTATTACAAAAATTAATTGTGATTAATCACATAATTAAAAAATCAATTGCGATTAATCACACTATTAAACAATAATAGAATATCATTTATTTAACTATTTTTGGATGTTTTCTACATTTTCAGATATATGGATTTCAATTAAAACACAGAATACAAAGTGTTCACTTTATATTTATATATGTGCATTGTAAAAAAACAAAATAGTATTTTTCAATTCTCCTAATACAAGTACTGTAGTGCAACCTCTTTATTGTGAAAGTTGAACTTTCAAATGTAGAATTATGTAGAAAAAAACCCGCATTTAAAAAAATGTAAAATTTTAGCACCTACAAGCACACTCAGTCCTACTTCTTGTTCAACCAATCGCTCAGACAAACAAGGTTGGTTACATTTGCAGAAGATAATGCCGCCTGCTTCTTGTTTACAATGTCACCTGAAAGTGAGAACAGGCGTTCGCATGGCACTGTTTTAGCCGGCTTAACAATATGTGTATATGCCAGATGTGCTAAAGATTCATATGTCCCTTCATGCTTCAACCACTATACCAGAGGACATGTATCCATGCTGATGATGGGTTCTACTCGATAACAATCCAAACCAGTGCAGACCGATGCATGTTCATTTTCATTATTCTAGTCAAATGCCATCAGCAGAAGGTTGGTTTTCTTTTTTGGTGGTTCGGATTTTGTAGTATCCACATTGGAGTGTTGCTTTTTTAAGACATCTGAAAGCATGTGCCACACCTCATCCCTCTCAAATTTTGGAAGGCACTTCAGTTTCTTAAACCTTGAGTCAAGTGCTGTAGCTATCTTTAGAAATCTCACATTGGTACCTTCTTTGCGTTTTGTTAAATCTGCAGTGAAAGTGTTCTTAAAATGAACATGTGCTGGGTCATCATCCGAGACGGCTATAACAAGAAATATATGGCAGAATGCAGGTAAAACAGAGCAGGAGACATACAATTCTCCCCCAAGGAGTTCAGTCACAAATTTAATTAACACATTTTTTTTAACAAGCATCATCAGCATGGAAGCATGTCCTCTGGAATGGTGGCTGAAGCATGAAGGGACATATGAATGTTTAGCATATCTGACATGTAAATACCTTGCAACACCGGCTACAAAAGTGCCTTGCGAATGCCGGTTCTCACTTTCCGGTGACATTGTAAATAAAAAGAGGGCGACATTATCTCCTGTAAATGTAAACAAACTTGTTTGTTTTAGCGATTGGCTGAACAAGAAGTAGGACTGAGTGGACTTGTAGGGTCTGAAGTAAAACTTCAGACCCTACATTGTTTTTGAGTGCAGTTATGTAACAAAAAAATCTATATTTGTAAGTTGCACTTTCACAACAAAGAGATTGCACTACAGTTCTTGTATGAGGTGAATTGAAATACTTTCTTTTGTTTATCATTTTTACAGTGCAAATATTTATAATAAAAAATAGTATACACTTCGATTTCAATTGCAACACAGAATACAATACATATGTAGAAAAACTTCCAAAATAGTTAATACATTTCAATTGGTATTCTATTGTTTAGCAGCTCAATTAAAACTACAATTAATTGTGATTAATTTTTTTAATCGTGCTAAAAAAATTTTTAGTTAATTGCGTGAGTTAACTGCGATTAATTGACAGCCCTAATAAAAATGCAATAACCTGCTGCTCTTCAAAGCAGCCTTCCTTCCTCCTGGAACCCAACAGGTCAAGCATAGGCTAGATGCCAGCTCGCTATCAACACATAGTTATTAGTTTAAGATGCTGCAGCAGTGGAACACAAAACATCTGATACTCTGATGCTGAATCTTGGTGCCTCTTGACAGGCCAAAAAAAAAGTGAATGACAGAAAATGATCTGGAATTTTAACAATGCATCAAGCAAAGAAAAAGAAGTCATTCTTCAGCTCTAGTTTAGATTGCATATTATTTGATACTGGCAAAAAGCCAAGCACAAATTATATAAATTCTGCTACCGCAGCCAAACATGGTACACAAATTCTGCAGAAAGATCTGACCTACTGAAATGACAAGCTGCTAAATGGAAAAAGCTAAAAACAAAACCTGTAAAAAAACAAGGAGTTCTATGTTTTCCCCTGACCATGAAGGAAAAAAAAGTACAAGTAAATGAATTTATGCATAGCAGGTCAGTCATAATTTAGGGCCCAATACTCTAATACCTGTGTAGGAAGAGTAGAAAATCTGCAAGTTTGCATTCATGGAGTTTCCTTGTGAGTGTCTTCCTTTGGAAAAGGGTATGTGATCTACCTCCCACCCACTGCTGTGGAAAAGACCAGGGGTTCCATGCTCAGAGCTATCAGAGACACCAGTTCCTCATTTACAGCTCCCTTGCCTGGGAGTGTCACTCGGGCACTGAAATCCAGGACAGAGCTATGCCCCCACCCTTCAGAAATCTACGCTTCGGCAGCTTTGCCTTGCCATTCTCTGAGCTGCCCCAGGCGCATGCCCAGCTCAGCAGATGAAGCCAAGTGGGTGGGGGAGGGGGAACCAGGGCTAGGAAGAGGGCGTGGCGTCGGGAAGAAGCTGAGCTAGCATTGTCTGGGCCCACCCAAATTTCCACTCCTACCTGTGCCACTGCCTGACTGTCAAGGGCTGGGCAAACAGCTTAATGTGGGAAACTTAAAATGTTACAAGTAGTGCCTTGACATAAGCTATCCACCTTCACCCTTTCTCAAAAACATCAAAATTGCTGTTTGAAGGTACTGCCTTGTATCACATGCTGTGCATATGTATTTTAGTTTGATTTGAAGGGAATATCCATGAGATGCTGCATACAATAGTTTCCATTCTCACTGATGTCTCTCTAATAACATTTAGAAATTCCTACTGCTGTAGCTGATTGGGGTGGGGAGAGGGGAGGAATACAGAATCAGTCTGGCTTCCCTATAAAATTGTAGTGATATTCTGAATATGGTCACCAAGGACGGTATATTCATTACGAAGTTTTCTGGAACACAAGTGTTTGCTCAAATACTAGCTAAACAAAATAAATTTGTATATCTCACCCTGAAAAAATCATCTTTTATAAATGCTTTTAGCCACTCAAGGATGGCTTTGGCCAAATGACTTGGCATTAGTGGAGCAACAATTAATAAGACAGTCATGATAATTACAATACTTATTGTGGCCTTGTGACAATTTGGGGAATCTGTCCATACAATTTAAGAATTCTGTGTGAGATTATGAACTCAACTCTCTCTATGTATCTTTACCACACTGCAAACTCCATTTTGAATGTGGGGGCTAGAAGCCTTCTCTCTTGTCTCTTTACTTCCATGTTGGCCTGAAATGGCAAGGGGTGGTGATACAGGGCTGACAACAGAGGGTCATTAAATCGGGATGGTCCTCTATTCAAATACCAACATCCTAGCCCACGGGTGGGCAAACTACAGCCTGCGGGCCGCATCCAACCCACGAGCCATTTTAATCTGGCCCTCGAGCTTCCGCTGGGGAGCGGGGTCTGTGGTTTGCCCTGCTCCGGCGCTCCAGCTCGGGAGCAGGGTTGGGGGCTGCGCCGCGTGGCTCCCAGAAGCAGCAGCATGTCCCCACTCCAGCTCCTACACATAGGGGCAGCCAGGGGGCTCGGCTCTGCACGCTGCCCCTGCCCCAAGCGCCGCCCCCGCAGCTCCCATTGGCTGGGAACTGCAGCCAATTGAGCTGCAGGGGCAGCGTCTGCAGACGGGGCAGCATGCAGTCCAGCCGCCTGGCCATGCCTCCGCATAGCAGCCAGAAGGGAGACATGCCGCTGCTTCTGGGAGTCACTTGAGGTAAGTGCTGCCTGAAGCCTGTACCCCTGAGCCACCCTCCCATGCCCCAAACCTCTGCCCCAGCCCTGATCCCCCTCTGCCCTCCAAAACCCTCGTTCCCAGCCCGGAACATCCTCCTACACCCCAAACCTCTCATCCCCAGCCTCACCCCAAAGCCCGCATCCCCAGCCGGAACCCTCGCCTCCCCCCCACCTCCCCCAGGCCGTACCCCCCTCCCGCACCCTGAACTCTTCAGTTCTGGCCCCACCCCAGAGCCCACACCCCCTTCCACACCCCAACCACATTTTCGTGAGCATTCATGGCCCACCATACAATTTCCATACCCTGATGTGGCCCTCGGGCCAAAAAACTTGCCCACCCCTGACCTAGACAATAGACTGACTTCCACCTAGAAGAACTGGTTTGCCAGGGGAGAGGCCACCTGGCAACAAAGCCACCTGGCATCCTGACCTTGAGTCACCCTCAGAAGGCTATTCCAGGAGTCATCTGACAGAGGGATTGGAAGATTATGAAAGGGCAGGAGCTGATCTATTCAGTGTCTTCAGCCATTTTTGCCAGCCTAGCTTAACTCAGACTGGTCCCTCAAAGACTCCTCCGGGGAAGGGAGAGTTAGAAAATATTTCGGGAATCAGCAACTGGATCCCCTCACAGCAGTCTAGCAAGTGTCCAAGTGGGGGCAGCTCAGCTAGATCTGTGACAGGCCTCATGAGCCCTGATGTAGCCCTTTAATTCCTTTCTTTTTCCAGGGCACACTTTGGGGAAATGCTATTTTCCAAAAAGGAGAAGACACCTAATTTGCCTAATATAATTATACTTCATGTGCAACCTTCTGGAGATTGTGCTAGAAGGATTTGAAGAAAATTAGGGCAATCCCTACCAATGACTCCAGACCCAGTGAAGGGATCAGCTAACAGCTACTTTATCTTCCAAGGGCAGAGGCAACGTGTGGGGGGACATGCAGGGTCCTGTCCCCCATTCCTAGATTTGCTACTTGTTTTGTACTGAGTATGCTCACATGGACTGAGCATGCTCAGTAACACTGCTGAAGCCGACTACCCTCACTCTGCCCTCCCACTAATGCCTAGCACATGTCATCTCTGTCTGAGTGGACAAGCCATTGGATGAGACTTTGCGTAACTGAGGTTTGAACAAAACTACGGAAATGAAATACTAATATTTTTCAGCGATGAACTGTCTTTTAAGGAATTGTTCAGGAACACTGCTGTGCTAGTCATTAGGTGGGAACACATGATGTGCTGGCCAATTTTTAAGAAGTCTGAAAAGACAATCAGCTATAGTAAATATAGGAATTTTTAAGAGACATTAGAAAATATACTTTATGGGATGGAATAAAAGTTTGGTGACTGAACTGCAGTTTCTTAAAACCCACATAGGGAGAGTGAAGTTCTGTCTTCCAATAGACCAGTTTCATGGGCATAATTATCCACTTTATAAGGGAAAGAAAATAAGCAACATGAGTATCTGTCTTTTGATAACAAGATTTGTTGCACAAGTAAATGGCTAACTGCAGTAATATAAAATATAGAACGAATTGTGCTGAAGTTGTACCAAATGGGAAAGGAAGATAAATGTTCACAGTAGCCAACTTAATCACAACTTCCTTAGTTTTAAGTAACTTTGGAATTATACTTTAAGTTTCTGGTATTCACCTGTAATGGCAAACAAAAGAAACATCATTCCTTTCCTAGCAATGAGTCTCTCTTGCTTATCTCTGCAGCATTGGTGTAGCAAATCCAAAGTACTTGGATAAAAGTAACTGGAACAAGATCACCTGAATAGGTAATGGACTACACAAATATACAGATGCCTAAAAGAAAAAGGAAAGCCACATTCTCATGAAGTTATAAAACAGTCCAGGGGCACAACACATGGGACACCATGCACTGTCACATTCTGTGAAGCTTCATTGAAACTATTCCATTATTGTACATCAGCATATAGCTCAAATATTTAAAAGATGTTGAAAAAAGCTTAAAATGACAGGCTTTGGTCATGAATTATAGCTTAACGGTATAAATCACCTGAGTAGCCATGCCTGGTGTGATAAAACATACAAATTCTCTTGGCTTTAGACCAGCTCCCCACCCAAGCGGGCAATTTAGAATTCCAGCTGATAGCTTCTGAGTTAATCAAGTACAGCGGATTAGTCCACTGATAATTGATCAGTACAACAGTAAAAAGCATTTTTAAGTGAGCTCATTATCCCATGATTCTCACTGTTGTGTTTTTTGGTTATTTAGTGGGATAGTTGCATTACGTTTCCTTTTTTAAAGATCATGTTTCAGTCTAATTATGCTGCAAATTAGTTAGCTGTATTACAGTCCAAATTACAGACTGTATGCTTTCCTGCTTAAAGTGACACAGTAGACAGATTGCTTGAAATTTACCACCAGGTAGTAAATATTACTAATTTACCATTAATCACTAGCAAATACTAAATACCACATTACATATCAATATCTTCCAGTCCTATACCCACATCATACTGATAGCATCGCATGCAATGGTCATGGCATTACAATGTGATACTATTACAGAGAGCAAGATCTTGAAGTGAATGCATTCACAAAGCACTCTAGAGAACTGTGTTCATTTTCTGGTTCTGCTACAGCCTCCTTGTATGACTTTGAGCGAGTCACAATCTCAGGGGCACTGAAGCACAGTCTGTCTAATTAGGACAGTAATACTTCCTTTGTCTGTCTTGTCTAGATAGTAAGAGACAGTATCTGCCTCCAAATACCTTATAACGTATGTACAGTGCTTAACAAAATGCAACCTACTGAAGGAAGAAAAAAGAACAAATTACTTTCATTACTTTCATTTTTAAAAAGATGGAATATCAATGGAATACCAATATTAGCATGACATGGGAATGGTGATTACTAAGAATAAAGAACAGGAGTACTTGTGGCACCTTAGAGACTAACAAATTTATTTGAGCATAAGCTTTCGTGGGCTACATCCCACTTCTTCGGATGCATAGAATGGAACATATATTGAGGAGATATATATACACGCACATACAGAGAGCATGAACAGGTGGGAGTTGTCTTACCAACTCTGAGATGCCAATTAAGTAAGAGAAAAAAAACTTCTGAAGTGATAATCAAGATAGCCCAGTATAGACAAGTTGATAAGAAGTGTGAGAATACTTACATGGGGAGATAGATTCAATGTTTATAATGGCTTAGCCATTCCCAGTCTTTATTCAGACCTAAATTGATTGTGTCTAATTTGCATATCAATTCAAGTTCAGCAGTTTCTCCTTGGAGTCTGTTTTTGAAGCTTTTCTGTTGTAAAATAGGCACCCGCAGGTCTGTCATTGAATGACCAGACAGGTTAAAGTGTTCTCCCACTGGTTTTTGAGTATTATGATTCTTGATGTCAGATTTGTGTCCATTAATTGTTTTGCGTAGAGACTGTCCGGTTTGACCAATGTACATGGCAGAGGGGCATTGCTGGCACATGATGGCATATATCACATTGGTATATGTGCAGGTGAACGAGCCCCTGATGGCATGGCTGATGTGATTAGGTCCTATGATGATGTCACTTGAATAGATATGTGGACAGAGTTGGCATCGGGCTTTGTTGCAAGGATAGGTTCCTGGGTTAGTGTTTTTGTTCAGTGATGTGTGGTTGCTGGTGAGTATTTGCTTCAGGTTGGGGGGTTGTCTCCTTATTCTCAAATACATTTGTTAGTCTCTAAGGTGCTACAAGTACTCCTGTTCTTTTTGCGGATACAGACTAACACAGCTGCTACTCTAAAACCTGTCGTTATACTAAGAATAAGATTAACATGAGTAGGTATGTTCCCTAATAAAATTCTAGCTCTATATATACAAACACCTGACAGTTAAATGCAAGGAAATTATTCCCCAAAAAATTCTACTGTCAGCAACAGCTAGAATAGCAGAATGTGCAAAGATATTTTCACAACATCCTCAATAGTGAATTACAGCCTTCTGTCTGACCCTCAGGATGGACAATAAATATATACTGAAATCATGGAGAAAGACCCAAACCCTAGTTAACTCTTTGCAGTTAAAACTACTTCACCTATCATAACAGCTCTTACAATTCAGCTTTATGGCACATAAAAATGGAGCTATTTTCACTAAAACAATGCGTAAAGACCAGTTATGAGACAAAAATTGAAGCTTTGAATGACATACGTATTCAACCCTTTAGCTTCCAACAAAACTGAATGCCAACTTTCAATCAGGCATTTAATAAATAGATACTTAAGCAAAATGTATTATATGGATCAAGTCTAAGTATTAGGTTTCAGAGGAGGCTTTTTAGGGTGAGATTTTTAAAAGCACTTATTGACGCTATTCCCTATAGCTGGTCAGAAAATGGAATTTTTACTCCATGGAAAATTCTGACATTTTGACATTTGTTTTTGTTTTGAATTAGAATGAAATGCTGAAATTTCCTGTGAAATGAAAATTCTGAAAAATGTAGATACAAAACTAATAATGTTGAATGTTAAAAAAATGTTGAAAAAATTCATTTTGATAATTGCAAAACATCATACAATATAAAAAGTTAAATAGACTATATACATTTAATATAATAAAATATTTTATTTAACATAAAAGTCTAAATGAAATGAATCAAAATGATAGTCTAAATGAAATGTTTTTACCTTATCTAAATGTTTTGACACTATCAAATGAAACGAGAAATTTTCCTACAGAAAATGCAGTCAAAATCAACATGTTCCCACAAAAAGTTTCCATTTTGATTAAACGGTATTTTTCCATGGGAAACTCTTAAAAAAAAAATTCACTCAGCTCTACTGCTCTCATTGAAGTTAACAATTCTCATTAAGAAAAGCTTTCCATTATAGCATTAACATATTTTCTCACTGGTTTTATAGTAGCATGGCTTTCAGTATAAAGTGAAAGGAGTACACTTAATAATTCATCCCAAGTTAAAGCTCTTAACCAAAGCTGTGTCTTCCCAGTGTGAGAGAGATAAGTGGAGCAAAGAATAGCACCAAGCAGACAACTGAATGTTCGAATCAGATGCAGGTTAAAAAAAAAAAAAAGTTTCAGGTAGACCCAAAATTTACACAATTTTCAGCAAGTTGTAATGTTAGGAAAAGTTTTGTTTTAGTTTTGAGGATTTTAGCACATTTTTAAACATTTTTTAAAATAAAATTAAGAGAAAATCCAAAATAAAATATATTTCCAAAACAAAAATTCAAAATGTTTCATTTTGGAAATGCCAAAATACGCCATTTTGACATTTCCAGAAAAAAAAAATCTACCAAAACAATTTGCTGAAATCTACCCAAAGTCACATTTTGTTTGTGGGGGAGTGGTTTAACACACAATAATCTGCACAGCTCTACAAGGGAACCTCCTTTCTCCCTTTGATTAGCGAGCTTATATCCATAACCTTCACATCTTTTCCCCACAAGGCAATTCACCACTTTTTTGCATATATCAGGATTGCCAAATAGCAAGCAACAATGCTTGTGAATTTTTATTAAGCTGACCAAAGCTCCTATGCTTGGAGCCATCCCAAGTTTGTTTTTTGTTTTGTTTTGGGGGCAGAAGGGGGGTTGTTGGTTGTTTGGGATTTTTTGGTCCACCTCAGGATCTTATAATGGCCACAGTCTATTTTCAGCTTTTGCCTGGTTACAAACACAGGGCTTGATCCAAGCTCAGTTAGTGGGACTTAAATAGACTTTGGATCAGGCCCTCAATACTCCTTTCCCTGGATTCTAAAACAGCAAGTTCTTTGAGGAAGGGACCATGTACCCCTATTTGTTTGTATAGTGCCTTATGCAAGGGGACTCTGGTTCCTGACTGAGGCATTTGGGCACTACCATAGTATATACAAAATGAAGAAACACCAGGAGTATTAGAAGCACTTCTTACTCCCACCTGTATAGTACGAATTCGATTTTCACACATCTCCTAGGCTCAAAATAATATCACAGTGCTTAGTCTTTAGAAGAACAAAACAATCAACATTAAAGGAACATTTGCAGTCCAAAGCTGCATCATGTCCCGGGGAAGAAGATTTTGCCAAGCAAGGACAATGCTGAAAATAGGTTTTCCTAATAAGTCAAGTAGAATAGACATGTATGCAATACTTGGATATCGTTTGAACTAAATGACTTTTACAAGATTAATACACTGAGATTTAATACATATGTGGAAAAATGAGATTTTTAAAGGAATTAAAGCTAGAGAACCAAGCACGAATGAAAATAAATGAATTCCATAATGTACCCTGATTGGGAATATTTAAATTTGTTCTTAAACGCAATTGAAAATAAGAATGGAAGGTGTAGAAATAATGTCCCTGTCAGTTTCTTTACAGTCAGGTGCATCATTTTCTTTATCGTTCACACAAGAGCAATCACCATCAAACACCTCTAACCCCGCCATTGCTCATTCTGTCAAAATCTAACATATTGGTAATGCTTCTGCAGTCTGCTATTAACATGGAGCTTTTTCAGCATACGGACACTAGCATTAAATCTTGAAGAGGACACTACAACTTTTGAGATGCATTTACAATGTTAAAGTAAACAACGTCAATAGAGTCTATACATGCACCGATACCCCCATGTTATGATAAATACATAGCTAAAATGGTAATAACCAGAGAAAGCTGACTGTTTCTAATGGAAACAATGTTTCTAATGGAAATTAATAAAACCAGTAAATGAAATAGGCTTTAATCGAGAATAAATGCAAGTGTTTTCCTATACTGAGGAAGTGAGGAAATACAGGTTCACTGACAGTTTTTCTGTATAATAGAGAAGCTACTGATATTCCAGGACATAGTATAAACCATTCAGAGAGGACTTTAAAGTATTCTCTTGATTTTAGAGAAGAGTGGATTATAACAACTTTCCTGATCTTCAAAACTACCTCTAGTATAACAGAAGTCCCTGAACAACAAGTAGAAAAAGATATGAAAGGATATATCGTTCTCCAACAAACAAAAAAATTATGAAAAAAAGTTTGTGGAAATAAGAAAAAGAAGTCTACCTAAATGTAGGCTACTCCAAAGTTATTCATTTTAGATATCCTTAATTAATATAGGATTATGTATGTGATTAGGTGTTAAGCAGTCTAGGAGTAATGAAAGAACACTTGCAAGGCCAAATGCTGTGGAGCTGAAGGTGACCTATCTTATTATAGATGCAAAGGACAAACCCAAAAGGAAATAGCCCGGGGCACAAAAGTGACATTTCCTTCCATGTTATTTTAAATATTTTACATGTATCATCTGATTTGAATCACTCACTCCAACTTTCCCCAATGGGAAAGATTATTTAGACTGAAAAAAACTAACCTCAGTGCTACGTATGGGCATTGGATCAGACTCCAACTAACCCTTTACCAAATGCAGTACTGGAAGAAAAGGGTTTAGAACCAAGCAAATCAACCAAAAGTAAAGCATAGTTATCAGACTCAATATTCATACCAGTGCAACAAGTTTGTGTGAATTTGCCCCTGACAAAATCTAAAAAGGTATTCAAAAGATAAGAAATGTGTTATATAGACTGAAGTGGTTTTTAAGCCCAAAAAGTATCTGAATAGATTTTAATGTGTCATTTATGTACAGTATCTGGATTCCTTATTATAAGGTTTTATTAGTTGTGATAATGCTCACCATGCACACCTAGGATGCTGTAGTAAATTAAAAACAATATTTAAATTTGCTAACTTACAGGTATACCTGCAAAATACTGCATGCTGACTATTGATCACTTCAAGACACTAGACATTTACAATTCAATATGAAATCCAGGAGGGACACACCATAATATTATAACAAATTTGTGACCACCTAGGACTGCATGGTTGTCACTATAATCCATACCTGGGCCACTGAGAAATTAATAGTAATAACAGGGATGGAAATCAAATCCTCCTGCTCCAAAATCACATTCCCCCTTAGCATACAGCTGTTCAGCTGGGTGAGTAATGGAAACAATTATATATCCAATATTTTATATAAAACGTGCCATCACATTTGAGTATGTTATTTTAAAAAATAAATTATTAAACCAGGTCTAGTTAGCAAAACAGGGAGTAAAGTACACAACTAAACCATTATGTTTCTATCCAGCAGAAGACATTAGTACACACTGGCTAATTCATTGCTATATGTTTGACTAAATCATTCACTGAAGTATTCCCATTTACCAGATGATGATATAATAGATTCTTGGTTTAAGTATTAGGAAACATGGTGTTGACTTTCCTCACCTCTGTCAAAAATAACAATACATTCTCAGACAGTCATCTAAGACTACATGAGTTAGAAGAGACATCAATTTAAATACAGCTTGCATCATCTGGGTAACATAGTGCTCTCCACACAGACAAAAAGTTACCTCAGGGAAGTCCCAACAGTTATACAGATAGTTACTACTGGTACATTTCTGAAGATAGAAATCATGCATTAAATTCTGAGTTGCCTCACAGAGGTCAATTGCCTAAACACATTACTATCAAATATCATAGAAACTGAGAATTTAGAGATGGAAGAGAACTATTAGGTCATCTGCTGCTTTGCATGAGTGAAAAGGCAGCAGGAAGCGCTAGTGGGGGGGTTGTGTCAAACGGGAGAAGATCCATATTTGATTCTACTGAGGCTGACCTTGGGAGCATCAGGGACATCAGGGAAGCCCCAGAATACTGTTTTAATGGCACAGCATATTCCATCTTCATTGTCTATTTTCCCAAAATTCCCTCACATAAACCTCATGGCAAACCCTCAGAAAATATATACCAAGTGAAAATAAATGGGATATCTGTCACATTTCTAGTCTTATGTGCTTTGTTTATCTTATTTTTAAGTGGCTCATGCAAAGAGACATCCACCATTTCCCTGGGGAGAGTATTTCATTCTAATAGACATCACTTCTGGGAAATGTTACTTACTACTGCGTTCAGCAGAAACTTTCATTAGATCAATTCAGCCCACTATTCTTAGGCCTACCCACAAAACAATTCCTAACTGTCTTTGTTTGAATTCCTCCAAATATTTGTAGATAGTTGTTACTCATTAGTCATTGTTTGTCCAAGCTGGACATATTTCAGGCTAGACTGTAACTGAATTCCCTACAACATGACATTTCTAGTATTGAGGTGCTCAGAAATCTACATAGTTTCCTAAGTGTGGTCTCACCAATGCCATGTAAAGAGGAACTAGCACCCCTTTGTTTGGACTTACTTTGTTATTTGTGCTCCAGGTATGTCATATATTTATAATGAAGCAGAAGAACCTCCCCTTCATAGCCTCCTATGAAATCCACATCCATTTTAAAATCTGCAATTTGATACCCAATAGGCTTAAAGTGATTTCATGCCATAAGGTTTCATATTTCATGAGTCCAAAACCCTCTTCTCTACACCATTTGCACATCCACAGAGGAGTAGATGAGGCATTTCTAGCACAAATAACAAATATCCAAAACACAAGACCTGGTAGTAATGGGGGATTTTAAGTACCCAGAAATCTATTTGAAAAGTAATACGGCAAAACACAAAATTTCCAATACGTTCTTGGATTGTATTGGGGATAACTTTTTGTTTCCGCAAGTGGAGGGAGTAACCAGGAGGACTTGATTCTGACCAACAGGGAATAATTGGTTGTGAATCTGAAAGTGAAAGGGCACTTTGGAGAAAGTGATCAGGGAATTTAGATTTCATTATTCTAGTGAAAGGAAGGAGTGAGAGCAGCAGAATAAGAACAATGGACTTCAAAAAAACAGACTGTAACAACCTCAGAGAACAGGTAGGCAGAACAGATTTTCTGGGAAGAAAATCTAAGGAAGAAAGAGGTTCAGGAGAGCAACAAAAATGATCAAAGGTTTAGAAAACCTGACCTCTAAGGAAGGATTTAAAAAATTATGCATTTTTAATCTGGAGAAAAGACTGAGGAGGGGACCTGATAACAGTCTTCAAATATGTTAAAGGCTATTATAAAGAGAATGGAGATCAATCATTCTTCACGTCCACTGAAGGTGCGACAAGAAGTAACGGGCTTAATTTGCAGCAAGGAGAATTAGGTTAGATATTAAGAAAAACTTTCTAACTACAAGGGTATCTAAACTCTGGAACAGGCTTCCAATGGAGGGTGTGCAATCTCCATCATGGGATGCTTTTAATAACAGGTTGGAGAAACACCTGTCAGGGATGGTCTAGGTTTACTTGGTCCTGCCTAAGCGCACAGGGATGGACATAATGACTTCTCGATGTCCCTTTCAGTCCTATGTTTCTACAATTCTATGATCCTCCAATATTCAATATCCAATATTTTCTTTCTTTACTAACCCGTGGTAGCAGAAGGATCTCAGAAAATATCATCTATATCAATCTTACCTTCAGTTTTCTTCTGAGATCACTGAAGTCGCCTCTAATTCTTACTGTAACTGATTCCCATACAAACAATAATGAGCCTTCTTTCTCCATATTTTTCACTCTTCTTGCAATATCTCTGCCCAGGCACCTAGATATAAGGTCCCATGGAAAGAATTGCAACCTACTCTGCTGTTCTCTGTCTAAGATGGAGAGAGCCTAGGCCATGTTATTCACTTCCGAGTTGAGCTGGTGGGAAAACTTATTTTCTCTGCATTCCATCACACTTTAAAATTCAAAAAAAAAAAATTGAACCACTCTAAAACAAGATAATTTTTTGTGAAAATTTGTCATTTTCTTTTCTGGAAAACACCTAAATTTCAAATTTTTCAACAAACTGTACTTTTAGGTGACTAATTAAGATCATGACCTCCTACTCTCCCTCTCTCTGGTGGCTCCTTTTCAAAGTCACTGTTTAGGCCCCCATGTGCCCTCAGACTCTTCTCAGTTTGGTTATCCAATAATGCATGACATGGATGGAATATATTTTGCTGGTACCTAGGATGAATATCCTCATATGAGTTTTCCCTTCTTCCAGATGAATTCATCTTCACATATAGACATACAAACCAGAATCTCTACCTTTCACCTCAATCCATCTTGTGGCCCCCTTCATGATCTTACTCAATTTCCCAAGTGTTCTCGGATGATTTTGATGCCCCCCACCTTTCCCTCAGTGGGAACTAGCTTGCTTTCCATGCCTATGTATGGGCCTACTCTCCTTCAGACAGAAACAGGAATGTTGACATATACAGAAAGTTCCTTCATCTATAGTTCCTATTTACAGAACACAGTCCTTCCATATAGCAATAGAATGTGTCCTGTTAGTCTCCTCTTCCCTCTCAAACTAATTAGGTCTCTTCAATAGCTATTCAACATTCCAATGGATGATGGGGCTGTTTTTTTAGTGGTCTCCTTCTCTTTTCAGAGCCTATCGGTGTTTTGAAAATCTCTTCCTCCCCACTCCCAAGAGCTTCAACAGGAAAGTTTGCAGCTTGCTAGATTTCATGGGCCAAGGCTATAACAACAATCTCAGCTCTGTTCCCTCATTTACATTCACTAGTAAATCCTCATTTGCCTTCAAAACAAAGCATGTTCAAGAGTTCTAAGAAGACTCTGCACCCAAACGAGCTATTCATTCACTGTTCTAAGTGCAGATTCTGCACTTGCTTCCCTAAAGCTCTTAATACAAATAAAATCAATCTCATCTTCCTGCTTGCTAACTTTAATTATTGTTTTCAGTTGTCACTTCCATTGGTCATTCAGCCTCTATGAATTCCCACTCAAACTTCCTTATTAGGATTATATTTCTTTCCTTGCAGAGTTGGCATTTCACAATAGCCCTTCTTCTCCAGGGTCAAGGTGACTATGGTCTATAAGGGATAAATCTTTAAAATTTCCCAATGAAGGATGAACAGTGGAAATAATATCTAACAAAGTTTTAAAAAATGAAGCACTTGTCTCCAGAGAACACATTCTGAGAATCAAATCAAGGAGGCTATATTGCTAAAATTATATCAAAGTTCAGGGTTATAATTATTAGGAGTATAATAAACGGCTGTCTTCATGCCAGATAGCTCCCAATAACTATTATGAATCTACCATTATTTTCATTTTATGCTTCATAGAGGAGAAGGCAGAGAGACCTGTCATGCCCTGTTCTATCTCAGCTTGCTATGTTTGAGCTCAAACAGGTGTTTCTCCAATAGAAATGCTTCATCAATTCCCACTCCCCATACACTCCATTAATGATAGCATCTTTTACCATTTAACTGAAGTCTAAATTCCCCTCGCATTCCAGGAGGTCAAATTAAAGTCAGTCATTTATACAAATCATACAGAAAGCAGAGAGAGTCAACTGAATTTTAATGAAAATGAAAGGCTGTGTAGGCAGGAAGAGCTGAGGCGTTCCCACTCGCCTGTTTTTCTGAACACAGAAGTCAGTACAATATGTACCCTTCCTTCAAAAGGAAAGAAAAACAGAAGCAGAAAATAAAAAATAATTCAAAACAGTCCCCCCAAAAAGGCAGAGACAAGAGAAACATACCCTATCTACTCAAACCCAAAGTTATTAATTAAATATTATACAGGGTTATTTAAATATATCATTCATATTGTGCTGTATATTTAAAGCCCTGAAGAAATATTGACTAATATTCACTATTTCTGTGAGGCAGGCAAGAATCAGTTGCATTTTATGGGTGGATTAACAAGCACACAGAAGGTAAAGATTTACCTAGGGTAACACAGGGAGTCAGAGTGAGGAACAGAATTCAGAAATTCCTGAGTCTAAGCCCCATGCTCAGTTCAGTTAGACCACACAGCCTCTACACAATATTCCAGAGCACACAATACTTAGTGTAAATAATACCAAAACTCCATACATGCCTACCCTAGCACCCACTTATGTAAAGAGTTAACAAATCAACGTGATGGTTGTGATTTTATATATGATGCACATTCCTGCATTCTGAGGCTGCACAGGGGCCTACTTGGTTCCTGGTGTAAAACAGAGCAGCCTAGGGCACCTCTAATTTACCCACATCTTGAGCAGCTCCTCAGGGGCTGGTGCAGAGTACAGCAGTTCCACTTGCTACTGGTGTACCCTTCTGTGCTGGGCACTTTCAATTGTGGCATCCCAGCCATCAAGAGAAGCAGTTATGGTTTTCAGACTACTGCCTCATTATGAGTCCCACTGTCCTCCACTCCCCCATATGCTGCTATAGCAACATAAAAGGGGAATAATCTTAGTAAAGTAGCAAAAGCTATATCTCTGTAGATGTCTGATATTCATCTAAATTCTTTGGGGGCAGAGACTGTATCTATATAAAGGTAGGTACAGAACCTTACACAATTCAGCATGGGGCCTCTTGGCCGTAACACTATGCAAATAATATTCTTCTTCTTCTTTATGACAGGAAGATTTGAATTCTATTATATATTTTCCATATAATTATTTTAGATGCTGCCCTTGCTCAGTAGTTCCCACCTTTTACCACACAAGCTAAAGGCAGAAGTAAATTCAAGAGGTCTTAGTTTCTTAATGCAAATGAAATTGACTTGGTGTGTCCTAGTCTGTGGGAAGCTTGCTTCTGATAATGAGCATAGAGAGGTTGGAGGGTTGTTTGAATGCCAGGAAAAGGGGTTCAGAGAAGATTTCTTTCAGGATGTGTTCCCTATCAAATATTGGTTGTAATTGTTTGATGATATCCCATATTGGCTCCACTGTGCGATGGGAGGTGACAACTAGAGGTGTGAGGTTGAAGGGGGTCTTATTTCTGCACTGAAGCAGGAATTTGCGTGGCCCATTTCATGATACGATCTACTTCTCTGGTGGAGTGTCCTTGTTTACATTCATAACTTTGTTAGATATTAAAAATCATAGACTGAATAGGGACACTGGATTTATGGTTTATTACAACAATCTATAACTCACTTAACACCCCCACACACACCTCCCCCACTTCCCCTTCCCGCATGGCTGGAGAGGTGTTAACAGGCCTCTTAACCTTGAATGGTGCCCTGAAATATGTGTTAACTACTTATGCTAAACAATCTTTTCCACCTAGTATTTAGCTGTGACACTGAGTACATTTCCCAAACCTGATGAAGAGCTCTTTGAGTAGCTCAAAAGCTTTCTCACCAACAGAAGTTGGTCCAATAAAAGATATTACCTCACCCATCTTGTCTCTGTAATATGGAAAATATATACATTTTAAAAAAATCTATGCCAGTGGTTCTCATCCAGGAGTCTGGGACCCTCTTGGGAGCCACGAGCAGGTTTAAGGGGGTCCACCAAGTTGGGGCAGCATTAGATTTTCTGGGGCCTACGGCAGAAAGCCGAAGCCCCACCGCATGGGGCTGAAGCCCATGGCTTCAAGCCCTGCCATGCAGGGCTGAAGCTGATGCCTGAGCAACTTAGCTTCACAGGGCCTCCTGTGGTGTGGGATCCTGGGCTGTTGCCCTACTTACTACCCACTAACACTGGTCCTGGCTTTTATATGCAGAAAAACAGTTGTGGCACAAGTGGGTCATGGAGATTTTATAGCATGTTGGGGGATGTGCAGAAGGAAAAAGGTTGAGAACCCTTGATCTATGCAACTGTTAGTGCACATTTTGGCAGCTCTTGCAATATTTGACATAGTCCAATTTCTCATGGGTTTTAGAAACATCTTCCTTAACCCATCACCTGCCCGTGAAAAGTCAGTCAGAACTGCTGCAGGGCATCACTAAGAGCCAAAATCATGTTCTCTATTCCAATTCTGCCTGAGCTGTGGTTTCATAGCTTGCAAATTCCAGAGATTGGTCAGAATTACTGGATTTACCCCCAAGAACTTTTGTAATCCCAGAAATTAAATGGGCAATGACAACAATATTATTAGCCACTAAACTAGCATATGGAACTGTTGGCACAGCCATTTGAGGCTCAACCTATTCAGCTTTCATTGTATTATTTGTAGTACCATCAGTTCCTGACCCTACGTATCTATAAAACTGTTCTCTGCTGGGGTAAATCTAATCTGTTAAATGTGACTGAGTGATTAGGATGCTGTTTTGAGCAAGATGCAGGTGACCTCACTAATATCTGTTAAACTAGGAAATACCATGTGAACAGATTTTAATTTGTCTTTGCAATACAGTAATAAATTGCACATAGCATACTGCCATGTCTCAGAATGCACGTCAAAATACAAATAGTTTTTTGTTTACAATGGTTCACCACCAGGTAACAATGTCATCAGAGTGTGAATATTGGGGGGTCATTGGACAAAGAAACTGGAGATGATTGGTCGGGGTGAAGTGGGCTTTTCATTTCCTGAAAGAATGACAAGTGTTTCTTTCCTTTCTTCATTGCCTTCTTCTTTTTTTAATTGCATAGTTCTGCAGTCCCATCTACTTGAACTGTAGTGTTGGCAGCAGTTTAAAGATTCTCAGCATCAACTAATCTTGCTGCTGCAAAACATTTTTGGTGCTTCAATTGCTCATGAAAAGAGGTTTGATGGTACAGTAGTCACTAGCAGTCAGTAATAGTTACCAAATTATGGTGCCTGAAATACCACAGGTTTCAGAGTGGTAGCCGTGTTAGTCTGTATCAGCAAAAACAACAAGGAGTCCTTGTGGCACCTTAGAGACTAACAAATTTATTTGGGCATAAGCTTTTGTGAGCTAAAACTCACTTCATCAGATGCATGGAGTGAAAAATACAGTACGCAGTATAAATATTACAGCACATGAAAAGATGGGAGTTGCCTCACCAAGTGGGGAGTCAGTGCTAATGAGGCCAATTCAATTAAGGTGGAAGTGGCCTATTCTCAACAGTTGACAAGAAGGGGTGAATATCAAGAGAGGGAAAATTACTTTTGTAGTGCTAACTAGGCCAATGCAATCAAGGTGGATGTTGCCCATTTCCATCAGTTGACAAGACGGTGTGAGTATCAGCAGAGGGAAAATTACTTTTTGTGGTGACCTACCCACTCCCAGTCTTTATTCAGGCCTAATTTGATGGTGTCCAGTTTGCAAATTAATTCCAGTTCTGCAGTTTCTCATTGAAGTCTGTTTTTGAAGTTTTTTTTGTTGAAGAATTGCCACTTTTAAGTCTGTTATAGAGTGTCCAGGGAAATTGAAGTGTTCTCCAACTGGTTTTTGAATGTTACAATTCTAGATGTCTGATTTCTGTCCATTTATTCTTTTGCGTAGAGACTGTCCGGTTTGGCCAATGTACATGGCAGAGGGGCATTGCTGGTACATGTTGGCATATATCAGATTGGTAGATATGCAGGTGAACGAGCCCCTGATGGTGTAGCTGATGTGGTTAGGTCTTATGATGGTGTCTCTTGAATAGCTATGCGGACAAAATTGGCAACAGGGTTTGTTGCTGGGATTGGTTCCTGAGTAAGTGTTTTTGCTGTGTAGTTGCTGGTGAGTATTTGCTTCAGGATGGGGGGCTGTCTGTAAGCGAGGACTATTATGAATAGGTTGGAATATGAATGAAAGGCTGCTAGGCAACTCTCTGAAACCACATTCTACAGGCTATTACCCTCTGATCCCACTGAGGGTTACCAAAAGAAACTACACCATCTGCTCAAGAAACTCCCTGAAGACGCACAGGAACAAATCTACACAGACAGACCCCTAAAGCCCCTACCAGGGGTATTCTATCTGCTACCCAAGATCCATAAACCTGGGAATCCTGGACGCCCTATCATCTCAGGCATTGGCACCCTGACAGCAAGATTGTGGACTCTCTCCTCAGGCCGTATGCTACCAGCACTCCCAGCTATCTTTGAGACACCACTGACTTCCTGAGGAAACTACAATCCATTGGTGATCTTCCAGAAAACACCATCCTAGTCACTATGGATGTAGAAGCCCCCTACACAAACATTCCATACAAAGATGGACTACAAGCCGTCAGGAACAGTATCCCCGATAATGTCACGGCAAACCTGGTAGCTGAACTTTGTACTCACCCACAACTATTTCAGATTTGGAGACAATTTATACCTTCAAGTCAGTGCCACTACAATGGGTACCCGCATGGCCACACAGTATGCCAACATTTTTATGGCTGACTTAGAACAACGCCTCCTCAGCTCTTGTCCCCTAGCACTCCTACTCTACTTGTGCTACATTGATGACATCTTCATCATCTGGACTCATGGGAAGGAGGCCCTTGAGGAATTCCACCAGGATTTCAACAATTTCCATCCCACCATCAACCTCAGCCTGGATCAGTCCACACAAGAGATCCACTTTTTGGACACTATAGTGCAAATAAGCGATGGTCACATAAACACCACTCTATACTGGACCACTATACTTACCTGCATGCCTCCAGCTTTCATCCAGACCACATCACATGATCCATTGTCTACAGCCAAGCTCTAAGATACAACCGCATTTGCTCCAATCCCTCAGACAGAGACAAATGCCTACAGGATCCCTACAATACCCACCTGGTGAAGTGAAGAAACAGATTGACAGAGCCAGAAGAGTACCCAAAAGTCATCTACTACAGGCTAGGCCCAACAAAGAAAGTAATAGAATGCCACTAGCCGTCACCTATAGCCCCCAACTAAAACCTCTCCAGCACATCATCAAGGATCTACAACCTATCCTGAAGGACAATCCCTCACTCTCATAGGCCTTGGGAGACAGGCCAGTCCTCGCTTACAGACAGCCCCCCCAATCTGAAGCAAATACTCACCAGCAACTACATACCACACAAAAAAAACACTAACCCAGGAACCAATCCCTGCAACAAACCCCGTTGCCAACTCTGTCCTCGTATCTATTCAAGGGACACCATCATAGGACTTAACCACATCAACCACACTATCAGGGGCTTGTTCACCTGCACATCTACCAATCTAATATATGCCATCATGTGCTAGCAATGCCCCTCTGCCATATACATTGGCCAAAAATACAGGGGCTGTATTTTTCACTCCATGCATCTGATGAAGTGGGTTTTAGCTGACGAAAGCTTATGCCCAAATAAATTTGTTAGTCTCTAAGGTGCCACAAGGACTCCTCGTTGTTGTTTTTTAAATACCACAGTTATTTCCCTACAGTTAGAGACAGTTGACTTCCTTTGTGACTACTGTAATTGTCTAAACTAAACTATATTAGGAAAAATATCATACATAGTGCATTTTATACTTTACTGATCTGCATTTCTGCTTACTGGTGAAGTTTAATGACACTGAAATATAATGTGGGGCAAAGGGGTTGTTATAAGAAAGAAAAGAAAAAATCTTAAAAAGGGACTCTGAATTCTCACCAGGAAAAAAGCCTTTGGATACACATTGATGCCAGATGAAGAGAGCAATCAACCACATTGCTTTCATTCACTGTGTTACATTTCACAACTGTGTTGAATAACTCATGTTGTCATGAAGAAGAAGAAGAAGAAGAAGAAGAAGATGGCCAAACATCAGTCCTGGATTTTTTTTCAAATCTAGAACTAGGAGATTCATATCATTTTGGCAATATGTCTTATATGACCCATACCGATGTCATCATACTGCATCAGACATGAAGATCGTCACGTAGTTAAAAAATATTTAAAATTGTAAGTGCCCCCACACTAAGGGAAGACAATATGCTGTTGAATGTAATCCAGTTACTAAAAATAAATACCATTAGAATTGTTTCAAAAGGAGCCAATATTAAAGAAGTCATTTTGGAACAAATGAAACCATAAGTAAACAAGCTTTTAAAATAATTCACAACAGTGTTGAATCACACTTTTAAAATAGATCACTTTTCAGACTACTACACTTGCAATTATTGACATAAGAAACGGGAATAATTAATGGATTTGGTTGCTTCTCTCCAGGGATGAAGATAATTGATCTGTGGAAGGAAAAAAAAAAAGGCCTTTATCTAGCATAGATACAGTATACAGTACAGCCGATGGAAAAAATCTGAGAGATCATTTTGCTGGCATGTCTCCAGAACTGCTTATCAGCTCCCACTGCTGAATTTTAAACTAACTGAAAGCTGGTGTTTGAAATGCTGAGGATGATCATATTCCCTTTGTTATATGAACTAAGATGAATTTATTTTTCTGTTGAGTATGATGACTGTAAGGTGAATACCCACTCAGAAGAAATAAAAAGGTTAGAATTTCCTTGTCTGGCAAGTTCTGTTCTTTTAGCCATCCGGACTCAAGGAAATTGTTTTGTTTATAGATGTATGTAGTTATAATAATAATAAACACAAAATCATTAGCCTGAGAATACATGAATTGCAGGCATATCAAAAGTGCAGCTGCTAAGATTTTGCAGCTATTTACCTCAAATGTTCTCTAATAGAATAGTTCTTGGGTATAAAAACACCTGTTTGGCAGTGTAAAATAGGTTCAACTCATTTAATGACTAATAAATACACTTTTGTGATTAGTTAATGAGATTATTAAAATCTGTGTCACCAAAGCTTTAAACCGAAACTGTAAAAATACAGAATTGAGCTAAGATTTTAAAACGGGTGCCAAAAGTTAAGTCCAAATTCGGGCACCTAAATAGGTATTCTGATTCTCAAAGGTGCTGAACACTCAGTAGCCCCTCCCTAGACAATGCATCCACAAATCATTGTATATGAAGATATTATGAATTCTGTTTGTATTTTCTTTTCAGTATTACAGTGTAGTGTAATGTGAATCTACTTTCTTTTCCATGGGGACAGGACATTTTTATACACACACACACACACAATTTAAAAAGTTAGGATTTACAAAGAACACTATGTTAAATAATGAACTGACCATAATGAAGAAAAGGGATGAGATTTCATATCTCATTCATTGAAAACTGTCACATATTTCTTAACTGGCAGCTGTAGATTGACTTCTCAGTAGAATTAAAAATGGGAAACTGCAGAATGTTACTTTTAAGGACTTTATCATTTCTCTTTTCTCATGTGCCTGATGTGAATTATCCCTTACTTCCTGCTGACCACATGAGACTAAGGTGATAGAGGGTTGTATGGTTAGAATAAAAAAAAAAAAAACAATGGGAGGGGGATACAACATGAGATGATGGAGATTAGCTGAAACCAAATGCCTCTAAAGTTAATCTTATCTCCCAGGACAAGATAGTTCAGACTATACCTACTCAAGGCTAGAACCTTAGCCAAACTAGATTGAGAGTTTATGTTCAAGCCTATGGGTGGAGTGCAAAACTGTGCCAAGAGTGGGTGAGCTCCTGAAAGAGTGGGTGACTCTGACATGCCTCTTCACAGCTCTTGCTGTGAACAGGGTGGGTACAGCAAAAGGTATGCTGCATCAACCTAAATGCACCATAAATTGTTGATCCTCTCACCCACAGAATCGATCTCAGGGTAGGTTCTGCCTTACATCCCTTTGGTGCATAGAATTGCTTCCCAATCCACACCTTAATATGTAGTACAGACATGATTTTCACCAGTGCAATGTGATCTGAACTGCTGGAACCTAACTCACTTTCAAGTGGGGTTAAGCTACACTGAAAAAATTTAGCTGTACTGGTGAAAATAGTAACTACATTAACGTTTTTCACCAATTACACCAGCTACATCAGTAGCTAACAATCCAATGTATAGACAAGGCCCCAGGCTCAATACATCCACACTCAAAACTACAGAAACTTACCAACTACAGCTATAAAAAGTGACAAAGTGTCCTGTGGCACCTTATAGACTAACAGAAGTATTGGAGCATAAGCTTTTGTGGGTGAATACCCACTTCGTCAGATGCATGTGTCTGATGAAGTGGGTATTCACCCACGAAAGCTTATGCTCCAATACTTCTGTTAGTCTATAAGGTGCCACAGGATACTTTGTCGCTTTTTACAGATCCAGACTAACATGGCTACCCCTCGGATACTCAACTACAGCTGATTACTAGTCAGCCAAACTGCTATTCCAAGAATGCAAACTAAAATTGAATACAGACTGAAAAATAAAGATGTGCTTAACTGATAAACATTTTGACACCTGAAGGGATACAATCAACTCCAATCCCACCATTCCCCAAAAAAGAAGTATGTTCTGTGAGCATTGCTATTCAGCCTTCATCTGCACTGCACCTTTTCTTCTGTTGAATATAGGCTTACTACACTATTTAAAAAATCCCATTCCATGAGTTTTAATGATTTTACTGGCTATTGGTGAGTGTTTTAATTCATGATAATATATAATAGACCTGAGGGTAAAGTCCAGTGCATATTCAAACATTTCTTATCAAGTTATGTAAATATTAAATTCAAATAGCTATGTTAAAATACTAACTATAATTGTTGCATTAACTGCACAGAAATCAAGACATCTAACATTACAGTTTTCAATTTCTCATGTACATTTACATTCTTTGGCATTACCTCTCACGTTAATACAATACAGTTAAATTTTACCCTCCAGGGAAATACCCTCAAGGAGTATAAGTTGGCCTGGAAACCCCATGAAGTTGACTTGCCATAGCTGAGTTCCTCTGCTGTGGGATGAATGGATTGGGCTACCGAGAAGGCATGGTAAGCCCTCCAGCCCTATGGGGCTTTACAGGAAAGTCCTTCATTTTCAATATGTGCAATAAAATTCTTCAAATCTAACCATAGGCAAAATGTGACCAAATAAAAATCCATTCACGTAAAAAGTTGTAAAATCAAAGACCTAGCTATATAAATAAGTCAATGAAATTATGAAAATACTGAGTATTCAAATGTAATTGCTTGAGATATCAGATTCTTCTGCATTTTGGTAAGTTTCTTGGCTGAACACGTTGCCATTTTCCCAGTAATAAGATGATTATAGTATCCTCTAATTTTTATTCATTTCCCTTTTTCAGTCTTCTTGTCAGTCTTTCTAGTGCAATTTACTTGGCAAATATTGAAAAAGATACTTAAATTATCATGTAGCTTTGTAAAATATAAAATCATTAATGCTAAATCAATGTAAAGAAACTGTTAGCCTGAGATATATTACCACATCTGGAAACAATTGGTTATACAGTAATGCCTTTGGCTTATGTCTAACAGATATTCTAATGCCAACAAAATCCCTTGTTGAATCTTCATTGTCCTTACTTTCCAGTGTATATATCTAGTCCTGCAGTTACTATGAGAGGTTTGAGATGGGCAAAATGACAGAACATTTTTCCATCCTTAATCTTTGACTTTTTTCATTAAAATATAATGAATCGTTTTGATCACCTAGAAGTAATTACTACAGGAAAACTACAAAATGATTAATCAGTATGAAATGTTCCTGTTATGAACTACATCCAGACTATTTTTCAAAGGAGTTCTTCCTTTTATAACGTAACTTGACTCAAAGAAACCAATATATTTTGTAATTTTTGGCATTCTTACACTGGATGTGAGTTTAAACATCACCCCATCTGAAGCTGAAGAATCTATTTCAGTCAGAATTAGTGATGTATTTCATTTTTATATTATGAAAAAAACCTCAACACTGGAAAATAAAATGAACAAAAATGAGCATTTATAATGCCACAATATAAAATGACATTTATCAGAAAATCTTAAACTGTTGGCCCATTGTTCTAGAATTCCACTATGAATTATTATGAACTCCTGAGGAGAGTTTATAAGCATTAAACCCCTTCCCCCACCCACATTCTCCAAAAACCCTGTTGATATGTTAGAGGTGAATTCTGCATTATGTTTAGCAAAGTAGAGAGTTCTGGGAGTGTTCATTGGAACAGGGGCTAAGCACTGCAGAGGGACATTCAGAGGACTCGTGGATTGGTGAGTGCTTATCACTAACCTAGGTAGAGAGAAGCCCTGCAGAGGCCTGGCAGGCAGTGCTTGCACTGCCAGAGTGTGGTGGTTTCAGTGAGCTGATCCACAACAGGCACAGACAAGACTTCCTCATGGTAAGGGCAGGTGGTGGTGAGGTGCCTCACAACCTGGGGTACCATTGGAAGTGTCACAGCTGGTCACTCTGGCCATGATCCAGCAAAGCACTTAAGTATGTGTGTCACTTCAATGAGACTATTCTCGTGCTTAAAGGTAAGCATGTGCCTAAGCGCTTTGTTGGACTGTGGTTTATATAATGAAATAATACTGCATTGGATAAACTAATTTTTAAAAATTTCTTTAACATGTTTGGGAGGCAGGGTGTAGCATGCGTGTTTTGGTTTGGTTTTTTGTTTTACAAAAAATGTAATTTGGTTTTGCTGGATGTATGCTATGCATGGGGACTTCAGTAGGACTGAGCGTGGGGATTTGAATGTGGCCAACTAGCAAATGTCTTGTTTTCTACCTAGCAAATGTCCAAGTTGAAAGCCTTTGCCAGCACAAGAAAAATCTATGGTTATGTATGGCCTGTGACTGGCACTAATTCAGTTGAACTATATAAGGCCACAGTAATTTCAATAAAATGTTATTCACCAGTGTAAGAGAAATGCTACTGATATCTTCAACTATTATGGGCACTGGTACCCTTGGTAGCAGTTTCAATCTCTGCATAGAGTCCAAGGACTGAATCTGCATGGAGACTTCACTACCATTTCATATCCCAGTTAAAACTAAAGTCCACTGATGCAACAAGGTGAGGAAATTTGCCCTGCTTCTGACCATACTGTATTTATTCTGTAGGTATCTGGAAGATTTTGACCACCAAGGATAAAAATCTCTAACCTTTCACAAACAATAAATTAAATGGAGAGGTATTAGAGCAGATGCTTTTATGTGCATAATTGGACATTAGTGCATATAGAATAAAAGAAAAATCTGTAAGGCCAAAGCTCCATTTGTTCACAATTTCTTTACAGGCAGTTTCATACGCATGTATGTGTTAAAAGTAAAATATTGACTATACTACGTGTTTGGGAGATTGGCTTGGAGTCATCTGTTCTAATATATTGTATTTAAAAACAACTTCTTAAATTGAATGATTCCTACTAAAATCATAGGGTATGAGTCGATTTTTTTTTATAGGAAAGAATTTATAAAAGGCAGTCTTGCCAGTCCTCATGGTTTAACTATTTTATTGCTTTTTAATAATAATATTACAGTCCACACAGATATCTACATCACCTTTACAAAAAGAACACTGGTTCCATATATTTAAGTTTACAGAATAGTCTGTAATTGTTAATGTTAATCAAGTTTTCTGTCTTAAACCATTAATGTTCCCTCAGAACATCAATTAAGAAAAACAACTAGGATATAGTAATTCTTCTTGAGATTCATGGGTAAATATTTCTAATGATCAGTTCATTATTTTGGGGGAGAGGGGTAATAGTAAAGAACTGAATGTATGAGAATTGTTGCCAAGGTATCTTTTAGTAGTTCAGTCTTAGAGTTATGCCTTCTGCCTTTTAACCAAGTGTTATTAAGTAAGCAATATTTCTGAGGATGTGCTGTCCGGAAGGTTTCATAGCTTGTCATTAAAGTGTTATGTAAGTAATAGTTGGGGTCAGCAGACAAAGCAGAGGTAGTATTGTTAACTTAGATGAATGAACATAGTAACAAAGATAAAAATTTCACTGTATTTTGTATGAAATATACTTTGGAGAGAAAGGAGATGTCATATTATATATATATATATAATATATACATGACAAGATTGGAATAAGTTTAATTTTCAAGAATGACAGGCACAGTCCACAGGAGATCAGCAGTGGCACACAATAGACCATCAACAAACACAGTATGAACTGTGTATACAAGAATATTCCAGCTAACCAAAATCAATTCTGTTTTTGCTTTAGCTTCAGATATATTTTGGCATTTTTTCTCCTTACAGAAAATGTTTCATATTCCATACTGCTTCATAATAAAGACCTAAATTGCAGACACACAAAATGAAAACAACAAATCAGAACAAACAACTGTGATTAACCTTTTCAAATGTTATGTTGGCATAAAAGTGTTCAGCACTCACAATACAGCCTTTTTTCCCCTGCAACATAAATAGGGTTCTGAGGAGTGGAGGCACAATGCAGACAATCCAGTACATTTTCTCTCATAGCGATTCAAATCCATTCTAGGAACAAAAATTCCTTTCTGCATTCACCACTGGAGAGGTGTAATATGAAGTCCTCAGTATAATGTATACCCAGATACTGGGGTGATGGTGGTGATTACTTCACCTGGATCCAATCAAGGTCAAATATGTTTTCAGCTTACATATTCAAACAGTTTACCTATGTACCTTGCTGAGTTCTGCTCTCCATGGATATTTTATCCATGTGGGGAGTTTCAAGGGATTTAAAAAAAAAAAAAAGATGCCTGTAGCATTAGGTTTTGTTGTTCTTAAGGTGGGATGGTCCAATATGGAAGTAACCA
Source organism: Trachemys scripta elegans (assembly GCF_013100865.1). NCBI lineage: Eukaryota > Metazoa > Chordata > Testudines > Emydidae > Trachemys > Trachemys scripta. The sequence goes on from NC_048304.1 coordinate 41,017,177, forward strand.
TGAAAAATGGGATGGGAGGATATTTCAATTATATATAACATCTAATTAAGTTAACTGTAGTTTGTGAAGGGCTAGCAGGGAAGGGGAACCAGCTCCACTCTGATGAAAATCTATTTAACACTCCAGTGGGCAGAAACTGAGGCATTCAGGTCTTGATTTTATTTTGTGCTTCCCTTCTATTAGAGCTTACTGGAGTGTGCAAGAACTCCTTTTGCTTTCCCTCCATAACTTATACGTGGAAGGAGCTGGAGGATTTTACTGATTATGTCCAGTCAAACACGTTCTCCCACTTTCTTCTCTTCTTTTTACTGTGCTTTCTCTAGGTCTATTTTTTCTCTAAAGTTGCTTAACATAGTATTCTCTCCCCTATCCTTGTGTTGTGGTCCCTTATTTTCTTCTATCATTCTGTCATCCTCTTTCCTTTATAATATCCTCTCTCTCATCCTTCATAATTTTCTCCCTTTATCCACTACCACATATGCCCCACCTCAAGCTTTTCCTGTTCACTCTGGGTATGCTGTTTTCCTGTCCCCACCAGAAAAGGACAGGAGAATCCAAAGTAGCGAGGATCTGGATGTCTCAGAGGGTAGCTGCATCCTGCTCAAAGCAAGCCAAAGGGGAAGTTTCTTAATGTGCAGAAATGAGCTAGTTGGTAGGATTCCTCTCAGCATTTCAAGATTCTGAGCTTGATGCCCTCCTTCACATGAATCTCTGGGATCCCACTTTGCTGCTCTGATGAATGCGGAGAGCCACATACACACGTGAGCAGTAGCATTAGAAAATACTCTAACTTGCTCAACAGCCTGGGCCCCCTGCCACTTCATACTTGTTCTGCCTCACAGCAGCCTTGAATGCATGCAGCACCAAACATCCTTGCTGCAACTGCCTTCAAGAGTGGCCATCCAGCATGGATATGCCATGTAACTCAGATGTGTTCTTGACGTGTAAAATAATTGACCATCTAGTGCTCCAGCACAGACAGATTTTTTAACCTATCTTATTCTCAGATGCCATGCTGGAGTTGGCCCCCAGCACTTCCTGAATACAATATGCAACCATAAAACTAACATGGTTTGAATAAGTAGGAAGCCATGGTTCACTAACATTTACTTTACCTGGGTGAGGGTGAGGTGCTCAACTGCTAGCAGAGCACCTCACCCTCCCTGATTGAACTAACCTCGTTATCTCCACACTGATATATACCTGCCTCTGGAGATTTCCATTACTTGCATCTGAAGAAGTGAGGTTCTGACCCACGAAAGCTTATGCTCCCAGTACTTCTGTTAGTCTCAAAGGTGCCACAGGACCCTCTGTTGCTATTTACTTTACCTGTCAACCTTAGAAGTACTATTCCCAGGGACACTGTCCAAGCTGGGAAATTATCATTCAGAATGAACAACAGCTCCAAAACATACCCAGCTCCTCTTCAATTTATCAACATTTTTAATATGCACATATTTCCAAAAGATAATATAAGCCCAGTATTCAAATATTCTAGCTAAAATATATGTAGTATCAAAGACATTTATTTTTATGTAAGGTACTTCCTTCCTGTCATCCCTTAAAGTACTTATTTCAGTAATTCTAGGACAAAGAGGAATAAATAAGTATTCCAGCTGAAGGGATATATTGAGATTAGGCAGAATTCTTCTTCACCAGGCAAAAATGTACAAATTAAAATGAATGTCCACATTTGCAGAAAGAAATCTGAAAGCTGCATCAGCTCTTTGAAAGATGTCTTTGCTGTAATGTCTCAAGTGAAGGCCAGGCAGCTCCTTCCTATGAAAACGTTACTGCCTTCCATCAAGGCTAAAGCCTCTTCATGGATAAAATGTGTCCTAACACTCTTTAGACATTACGCCCTCCACTGTTCACTGGGCTGCTGCAGTTTAAGCTCTTTCCTTCCACTCCTTTCCCTTCATGTTTAAGGAAGAATGTGGAAGGGTCTAACTTTAAGGTTTTTAAATTTAGATTTGCTGTATCTTTTCCTGTAAATTTTCTGGAGGCTTTTATAGGCTCAGTGGTTTTCCACAGGGGATTTTGAAAGGGCATTTGCCTGCCTCTGAAAAACAATGCTTCTCTATTGAACTCTGAGCTCCTTCACAGAAGCTTTTATCCAGCACAGAAAGTATCTATGTCCTCCACAAGAGCTTTCAAGGAAAAAGAGCTAAAGGTTGCAGCTCACCACCAGGGAGTGTTTGTTTGAAATCAATGCAAAATCTGATCTAGACAGTGAGAGCACATAGAGCATTCCCCACAAAGTCTTCTTATGATGGGGCCACACCCAATCATAGACCTTATACACTTCCTGAGCCAAAACTACTCCTGGTTAATGCTGCTGCTCACCATCCCCAAAGCCCTAAGAAGGTAGGACTATTGCCTTGTCCTGTCCCCACCTCACTCACCAAAGGCAATGGCCCCGCATGGGTGAGCACAGGACACCTGGCTCTCTTTCAAAGGGTGGCAGAGATCCATCACCAGAATGCCCTGCCTTCAGCAGCCACAGCAAGAAGTCTGCCTAAATAAGCCTGAAATTCTCCAGATTCATGCTGGGGCTGCGCCTCTCACTTTCCACAACGTGAGCCATGCATTGCATGCATTCTGGCTTTCTGGGTGCATAGTAACGGAGAAAGCTCCTGAAGGTGTAACAGCATGCTCTAGTGCAGCAGTTTTCAACCTGTGGTCCTTACACTCCTAGGGGTCTGCAGACTATGCCTAAGGGGTCCTTGAAAGGTTATTGTTACTATAGAACAGTGGTTTTTAACCTGTGGTCTGCAGACCCCTGGGGGACCACAGACTATGACTAAGGTTTCCAAAGGGGTCCACACCTTCATTCAAAAATTTTTAGGGGTCCACAAATGAAAAAAAGGTTGAAAACCACTATGCTAGTGCAGTTTATGTTCCATCATTTAAATCAGAGTCCCGGGCTTCCTCTGACTCATTTTTGGTCTATTTTCTTCACAAACAGCAACATTGCCTCTGCACATAAGGGGTCCTGAGATTATTTACATATAGTTACATCCCACTTGGGGAGGACATTGCTGAAAAGTTCCTATGCAGAGTGATCCCAATGTAACTGGCTTGAAAGGTATCCCGCATTGCGCAAATTTGTGGCCTTTCCTTTGAGTCATTGTTTCTATACTCATCTTAAAAAGACATGATCATAATATATTAAGATCAGGAGCAGATTATGGAAGAATTTTTAGGATCCAGGAAAAGAGGTCAGAATGGAGCCTAGATGCAGCATTTGATAATGTAAGAGCTGACTGCTGCCCATCAGCCAGATGCTGGGATAATCATGAAGTATAGGGATGTTGGGAAGAAGAATTAAGATTCCAGGTCAGGAGAGAGACAAGACTATATGGGGGCAGGAATCTCTTTTTCTGAGGGGGTTGGAAAGGGGATGTCTAAGATAGGAAGAATTATCTGCCTGAGGGGTCCCCAATGTTTTCCAGATTCTAGCCCCAGTTAGCCTTACTCTGCCTTGGAAGAATTTTTCCAGACACAGAAGCTGACTCCTACTGATATAAAGAGAAAACTGAGGATCCATTTACAGCAGCATAAAAGGGCACCACAGTTCTATCAACTGATTAGCAGGTGCTCTTTGCCAGACAAGATGAGATTACGAGTGGATCAATGTTAATATGAGCACTCACTCCTACACAGTTTCCACTTTGTGTATGGTTTAGCATATGCACCTGATCAGCTCCAAACCAGAATTTATTTTTTAAATAAATGTGCTTATGAGAGAAAAGTCTTAATTAGAAGAGGCTTCAGTCTAGAATTTGACCTGGTCCTTAATATATCAAATGTGGTACAGACCTAGAGAGGTAAATAGCAGATATCAAAGAAGAAGATGAAGCTAAAATAGAAGCAGTTAAGCTCCTAAAAAAGAAAGCTGATCCTACTGCTTCAGTGGAACAATGCAATGAAGGATGCAATTCCAGATGGAAATTTGCCAATCTGTGACTGGGATTCTAGTTCTGTACTCCAAGGTGGACAGAGATGTTTTCTTTCAGTTCAGGATACCATTGCCACTGGCTGAATACTGTTACCAAAAGAAAATACAAGGTATATCCAAACCCTTGCTTCACCCTCCTGAAAGAAAAAGATGTAAAGCAGCACATTAAACAAATTAGCACAAAAAAATTGAAGGTAGCACAAAAGAGGAAAGAAGGAATTTTAGAAAATCATTTAAATATTGCAAAAATTTGAGGAATATTCAATGTTCTCCAATGAAACAATTGGAATTTAGGCAAAACAGAAAATACACTAACAATATAATCTCTCCATAGCAAAACTTTTGTTTTACTAACAGCACTTTGACCTAAGACACTTTTAGGTCATGGTTGTATATTTTACCTGTTTTGTATATATTATATTTTAAGAGTTTTGTATAGTAGAGTTCAGCTTTGTTCCAATCTAACTTTCCCAGACTACAAATCATCACAATCAAAATACAGCTCGCTTATTTTAAACATCCACTGTCCATTTCCATCAAGAACTTGTGAATATTTATCTCCTTTAAAACACCAACAGATATGGACTCTGAGTTTAAAAATAATGCTAATGTCTCCTGGTATCTGTTAGAGCTGCATAAGTAATATTCACACACAGCGGTATTTACCATAAAGTTATCCATAAGGCAATGCTAATCTTATTTAAGAAGTATTAATGTTTTCAAAATTCTTCTAGGGGAAAAAAGGGAATAAAATATTTACAAGATATCTTTTCACCCCGGTGAATTTTTAATTACTGAAGAATAACCCAGGCCTCAAAGTATTGTGTGATAAATGATCGCTTACTACTACAAAGCCTCTCAAGTATCACATCTGTTAAAATTTCATGGAGTCACAGCTTTAATGACGTCTGAAAACTCTATATTTAAACAACATTGAACTTAGCTGGACCAAAAAGGATGATATCAGTTTGAAATGCTTCAGCCATAGAGGTTGATTCACCAATACTTCAATATTCAGATAATGATCGCTTAAGTTAAGGACCTAATTCAGAAATGAGACTGATACAAGAATTACTGTAGATACTTTAACTGGTGATGTAACACTGAATTTAAGGGGGGGAAATTTTTTGTCCAGCATCACTTGGCCCAAGCAAAACCTTAGAGTCACAGAATGCAGCCATTGTTCCTACTGGGAAAAGTTTGATGAAAGTATTGTTCATCTTCATGGACATAGACTCCTTTGAAAATACAGCATTTTTAATGAGTTGTTCTTGATACTAATGAAATAAAGGACCTTTTCATGCACCAATTGGAATGCAGCACCATGGATGCCAGCATTCAAACAGGCATATAATAATGGAGAAGAAAGCATAATAAATTGCATGATATGCTTTCAACATAACACCAAATTTTGGAAAGAGACATTCTATACTTTGTGATCACGTGCCCTCTTGGAAGCATCATTAAATGATCACTGCCAGCATGCTATTTACCAATACCATGGTAGAGACTTTTTGTTAACTTCAAAGGACTTTAGATCAAACCACAAACAACTTTCATTTTATGTTTATAGATACTTTATATTATAGTGCAATTCAGGAAAAAGCTGTCTGAGATATGGCACCATTTTAATTTTCCTCCTGCTCCAAAGTGACTATGCTTCATTGCCTCATATTATATTCTGAGAAGGTGACAGATCAAGCCAATAACCCATCACCCCATCAGAACAAAATGAACTTTCTCTAGCCTCAAGTGAGGGAAAGCAAACGTCTGTCAGAAAACAAAAATCTTCAAAGAGCAAGTTAACTGCCAGCAAAGGCAGCGGCTGTGATGCCATTTTAATAATTACTAAATATTATTTTTCAAATAAATATAAATTTGCTATAAACACAAATTTTAGTACCTAAAAAGAAAGTGAACAAATATCTTTAAATCCACCTATCAAAAAAAGTTGCTCTGGTAGAAAAAATATTTTTAAATCATTATTCAAAATGTAGCTGGTAACTTTTGTAAGAGAGAAATCAGGTTCTATATAGACTCATAGACTTTAAGGTCAGAAGGGACCATTATGATCATCTGGTCTGACCCCCTGCATGCTGCAGGCCACAAGACCCTTCCCTGGACTCTGCTGTTAAAGTCCCCAATCCTGTGTTTTAGTGACTTCAATCGGCAGAGACCCTCCTGCTAGTGATCCCTGCCCCATGCTGCGGAGGAAGGCGAAAAACCTCCAGAGGCTCAGCCAATCTACCCTGGAGGAAAATTCCTTCCTGACCCCAAATATGGCGATCAGTAAGACCCCGAGCATGTAGGCAAGAGTCTCTAGCCTGACCCTTGTTGGCCATTATACTATTTACGTACCATCGCTTGGTTTTCCTTGGCTACTATGTTTTACCATTAAACCATTCCCTCCATAAACTTATCTAACTTAATCTTAAAACCAGACAGGTCCGTCGCCCCCACCGTTTCCCTCGGAAGGCCGTTCCAATATTTCACCCCTCTGACGGTCAGAAACCTTCGTCTAATTTCAAGCCTGAACTTCCCCACGGCCAGTTTATATCCATTCGTTCTCGTGTCCACATTAGTACTAAGCTGGAATAATTCCTCTCCCTCCCTTGTATTTATCCCTCTGATATATTTAAAGATAGCAATCATATCCCCCCTCAGCCTTCGCTTTGTCAGACTAAACAACCCAAGCTCCTCTAGTCTCTTTTCATACGACAGGTTTTCCATTCCTCTGATCATCCTACTTGCACTTCTCTGCACCCGTTCCAGTTTGAGTTCATCTTTTTTAAACATGGGAGACCAGAACTGCACACAGTACTCCAAATGAGGTCTCACCAGTGCCTTATACAACGGAAGCAGGACCTCCTTATCCCTACTAGATATACCTCGCCTAATGCATCCCAAGACCGCATTGGCTTTTTTCACCGCCACGTCACATTGTCGACTCATAGTCATCCTGCGGTCTACAAGGACCCCTAGGTCCTTCTCCTCTTCCGTTACTTCTAACCAATGCGTCCCCATCTTGTAACTAAAATTGTTATTAGTCATCCCCAAGTGCATCACCTTACACTTTTCACGATTAAATTTCATCCTGTTTCTGATACTCCAATTCACAAGCTCATTCAAGTCTCCCTGCAGAATATCCCTATCCTCCTCCGAATTTGCAACTCCTCCCACCTTCGTATCATCCGCAAACTTTATCAGCCCACTCTTGCAATCGGTTCCGAGGTCAGTTATAAATAGATTAAATAAAATGGGTCCCAAAACCGAACCTTGAGGCACTCCACTAGTAACTTCCCTCCAACCCGACAGTTCACCCTTTAATACGACCCGCTGCATTCTCCCCATTAACCAATTCCTTATCCACCTCTGGATTTTCATATCGATCCCCATGTTTTCCAGTTTAACCAATAATTCCTCATGGGGTACAGTATCAAACGCTTTACTGAAATCCAAGTATATTAGGTCCACCGCATTTCCCTTATCTAATAAGTCCGTTACTTTCTCAAAGAAGGAGATCAGATTCGTTTGGCACGATCTGCCCTTCATAAAACCATGTTGTAATTTATCGCAATTGCCATTAACCTCAAGGTCCTCAACTAGTTTCTCTTTCAGAATCTTCTCCAGCACCTTGCACACTACAGATGTTAAACTAACAGGCCTGTAGTTACCCGGATCACTTTTTTTCCCTTTCTTGAAAATAGGAACCACGTTGGCTATTCTCCAGTCTAACGGGACCACCCCCGAGTTTACAGATTCATTAAATATTATCGCTAATGGGTCTGCTATTTCCCATGCCAATTCCTTCAATATTCTCGGATGAAGATCGTCCGGTCCTCCCGACTTAGTCCCATTAAGGCGTTCAAGTTTTGTTTCTACCTCGGATACGGTAATCCCCCATCCTGTATGCCCCTCTGTAATGGTGCTAGTATCCCTAATACCTTCATTGGCCTCATTAAACACAGATGCAAAATATTCATTGAGATATTGCGCCATGCCTAGATTATCTTTAATCTCCTCTCCGGCTATAGTCTTCAGAGGTCCCACTTCTTCTTTCTTTGCTTTCTTCCTATTTATATGGCTGTAAAACCTTTTACTATTGCTTTTAATTCCTCTCGCTAGGTCCAACTCTACACGGCCTTTGGCCTTTCTCACTCTATCTCTACATTCTCTGACTTCACTAAGGTAAGTTTCCTTACTGATCCCTCCCCTCTTCCACTCTTTGTACGCTTTCTGTTTTTTCCTAATCGCCCCTTTGAGTCGGTCGCTCATCCAGCTCGGTCTAAATCTCTTGCTTAGTAATCTTTTTCCCTTTTTGGGGATACAGGCCTCTGACAGCTCATGCATCTTTAACTTAAAGTAATCCCAGGCTTCTTCTGCCTTTAGATCCATTAATACGTTTGCCCAATCCACTTCTCTTACCAGTCCCCTTAATTTGTTAAAATTGGCCTTTTTAAAATTATAAACCCTAGTCTTTGACTTAATTCTGTTACTCCTTCCATTTAGTTTAAACCGAATTAGCTCATGATCACTGGAGCCCAAGTTGTCCCCTACTACCACTTCCTCAACAAGGTCCTCACTACTAACTAGAATCAAATCTAAAATGGCCTCCCCCCTCGTCGGTTCAGCTACCACTTGATGAAGGAATTGATCAGCAAGCACATCTAGGAACATCTGAGCCCTATTATTGCTACTAGCGTTTATTCCCCAATCTATATCCGGGAAGTTAAAGTCCCCCATAATTACACAGTTTCTATTAGTATTTACTTCCCTTAATACATTAAATAGTTCCTTATCCATATCCTGGGTCGGTCCAGGCGGTCTATAGCACACCCCAAGCACTATCCCCGGAGAGGCTCTAGTAGTCCTTTTACCCAGTGTGAGTATCGCCCAGACAGACTCTGTGTTATCTATTCCATCCACTATTATTTCTTTACAGCTTATTTCACTATTGACATACAATGCCACCCCCCCACCTTTACCTTTTTCCCGGTCTTTCCTAAACAGCGCATACCCCTCCATACCTGTGTTCCAATCGTGACTGCCATTCCACCACGTTTCAGTTATTCCTACAATATCCGGTTTCAATTCTCGAACCAAGAGCTCCAATTCCTCCATTTTATTACCTAGGCTTCTCGCATTGGTGTATAAACACCCTAATGTATGTCGTTTAGCCTGTCTCCCATTAGTAGCACTATATGTTGCGGGCCTCTTTGTGTCCGTCCCCCCTGTCCTTCCTATGTCCAATCTCATCTCCCCGGCTATGTCTCCTCTTATTTCACTCAGCTTTTCAATACTGGAATCTGGCGTGGAGATTAACTGTGCATCTCCCAACCTTCTCCCCAAACTTCCTAGTTTAAAGCTCTTTTGATAAGATGAGCCAGCCTCCCTCCCAGAAGTCTATTTCCTTCCCTACTCAGGTGAAGCCCATCCCTCAAGAACAGGTGTCTGTCCCCGAAAGCCTCCCAGTGGCCATACATCCCAAAGCCCTCCTTATAGCACCACTCCCTTAGCCAACTATTTATTCTCACAATCCTATCAGCCCTTTGCTGCCCTTCCCTCAGAACAGGCAGAATCCCACTAAAAATAATCTGAGCCTCTATCTCCTTGAGCGTCTTCCCCAGCCTGGCATAATCTCCTAAAGAGCAAGTTAACTGCCAGCAAAGGCAGCGGCTGTGATGCCATTTTAATAATTACTAAATATTATTTTTCAAATAAATATAAATTTGCTATAAACACAAATTTTAGTACCTAAAAAGAAAGTGAACAAATATCTTTAAATCCACCTATCAAAAAAAGTTGCTCTGGTAGAAAAAATATTTTTAAATCATTATTCAAAATGTAGCTGGTAACTTTTGTGAGAGAGAAATCAGGTTCTATATACTAATATTTTAAAATGTTTTGAGGGTGTGCATTTCCCCAAGAGTTATATTTCATAATTGTACTTTGGATTATTTGCCCTTGGAATACAACTAACCTACAGAATGGCAAAAGAAACCAAAACATGTAATTTGGTAGAGAACTGATGGCTTTGAACCAAAATACAAAGCATTTCAGCTCCATTAACTGTACTTATTTATCACAGCCCTTGTTGCAAGTAAATGTCATGGTTAATATTACTTTTTGAAAAGCTCTTTGAGTAATTGATGAATCAAAACAAAATAAAAATTAATAAAACGGCAAACATTTATCAGTGATTCATCATAGCATGACATGCAACGGATACATTTTTCATAACAAAGCAGTTTTGACGTCCCTAACCAGGGACTCCCTCCATTCTTTCAGAATAATGGAATGCATAATTTGTATTACAAAAATAAAGCCAGAAATCCACTTCGATAACAGAAAATTAAAATAGGCCAAATAGTATGCTGTCATTTAACTGCATCAACAAAATGCTTTGTGGACAAGCAATGTATTTCAAATTAAGGCCCCAGTCCTGCAAATACTTTGCACTTCCTTAACTTTAAGCACTTCAGCAGTTCCATTATGAGCCTTTGTGGCTGTGTTCAAACAATGAGAATCTGATTTAAATACCCAAAAGCTAGTATATGCTGAGTCAAGGCACAGATATATACCAAAGTATATACTACATATATTTGTATACATAGTATACACACACACACACACATACACACACATATAAATATATACTGCAGGTTAGGAAGTCATCCTAAATTCTCTCCTTTTATGGCTGATCTAGGTACTATGGCAACACTAACCAGCTCCTCCTCCCCCAAAAATCAGTTTAAACGTTTAGTATTTGTCACTCTTAAAATCCATTAGTGGTTGTTTTCGGTATGTGTGTTTGTTTTTACTGTCCCTTTGCTTTGAAATAAATATATCTCATTTATGAGACCTATTGTTTTACTATTCACTTCAATCCTAGTGAAAGTGTGAGACCCACTTCTAGTCAGTGAATATTAAGGAATTTCTGAATCTCTGTTTAGGAAGCATTAATGTAATAGATGGTGGAAAGTAGCCATTGCAGTGTATCAAACTCCACTATAATGTAACTGATTTTCAGTGTATATAACCAGATGCATTTTAACTGATTCTTCAGCATGCACATTAGTGAATGGACAGACCATGACTATCATGAAGTTATGGCCCAGATTCTCAGCTGTGGCCAAATGGCACACCGATTAATTTAAAGATGTACAAACTGGCTTTTAAACATCACTGCACTCCCCCTCTCTGGGCTGGTTGTGTAATGGGCCAGTCCCCTGGCACAATTTAGAGTAGCCTGAGGGCTATTCTAACTTTTTGCTGGTTGCCAGTGGCCCCAATAAGCCTTGTTTACATCCTGTTTCCCTTGACTGTGCCCTATACATTAGCTTCAAGGAGGGAGATTGGAATAGGAACTGTTACCTTAGCTCTGTGCCACTGAAGGATCCTCCTTACACTGGCACCATTCTCCTGAGTCTGCCTTCATCAGCTTTAGGGATTCTTTGTGCCAGCGGCATAGCACAAATCAGTCATAATGCAGGGAAGAAACAGTGCCTATGTATCACTAAACTGGTGATATAATAGCTCCTTTGTACCCTTTATTATGCAGCGTGTCAAAAATTAGCTGGGGACTTTATCTTGTGATTCAGTGTTTTCCTTGGTAGGCTGTGTTGACTATTTGTTTTTAATACTGAGTACGAGAACATCTGACCCTCAATCTGGTTGTCATACCAGACCCAAAATTTGGATAGACAGTTAGTTTCAGTTCAGAATAGGAAAATCCACCAGTTTAATAAAACAAATTAAATGGGTAATAACCCCCCAAACCTGAGGTAAAAATTTACCTCCTGGCTGAAGTCCAGCAGCAGTAAATTTGCTGTCTTCCATCATGTATTAGGTATGAGAAAAATATAGTTTAAGAGAAATCCCTCCCTTTAATTTTAACCCAGAATTGTTTTAAAATATCTCTTTCCCCCGAATTTCATTCCTTGCACATCCAATTTAACTGTGCTACACAACCACTGAAACGAATCAGTTCAGTCACAAAGCAGTCAGTATTATTAAACACTGGCTAACTTGAGTACAGACTAGGAAATGCTTTGCTAGCAAACAAAACAAAACTGTAACTGTAATGTCCAAACTCTGGCCTGGGGCCAAATGTGGCCCTCAAGTGTGACTGGGTTATAGATTTTCTTATTACTTGATTTTGAATTTAGAATGTGTTCCCTGAGCTGTATTTAACAGAAAAGCTTGAATCAGCTCCTGCACTACAGAAGAAATCACTGGTTCACCTACAGTCCAAGAAGCAGCTCTGGTGAGAGCTGGGAATGCTTTGTCCCTATCCTGCTGGCCTCTTGCTGCATCACAGGGAAAGGAGAAGGTAGCTCTGGCTGCTCCTATTCCTGCTTCCCTACCAAACTGTGAGAGGCCAAGGGAGAGCAACATAGGAACACAACTGGCTCTGTGAGAGCCTAAAAAAGAATGGGTCCTCTCCCCCACACAGTCATCTAGAGCATCCCAGGATAGTAGAAGAGGGAAACTGAGAATCAACAACCATTTTTGCCTCCCTTGTTCTTGGCCGCAGCCTGGATTGGAGAAGTCTGGAAGCTGTTCTAACTTGCTCTAGTTGGCTGTGCTCCCCAAGGGACTATACAGCATCTGAGGAAAGCTATAAAACTTCCTTAGATGAGGGGTAGCATTTTCGAAAAGTGCCTAAGTGACTGAGGAGTCTAAGTCCCATTGATTAGACTTAGGCTTCTATGTGCCTAAATCTCTTTTAAAAATGGGACTTAAGCCAGTTCTCAAATGTATGTAGGCCTAAGTATACAGACAGGTGTCTGTTTTCAAAAGTGCAAACTCCCATTTAAAATCAATTGGATTTGCCTAACTGTCTCTTTAGGCACATGAAAACCTTTGAAAATCTGACCTTTAGGCATTTTTTAAAATGTTTATCTCCATTCACTAATGAACCCCTACGGGCCATTTCTTTCCACATTATTCTACTGTTGGGACTCTCTAACAATACACCCCCACACACACACTTTAGCTCCAACTTGAGCAAGCCCACAATTAGCTGCTTTATAACACAACCAACTCAGGCTCCTCTTTGCCTACAGGAACAGTGAGTATTAACATATTTCATGCTATGACTTGGTTATCAAGTTGCTCTATTTCCTTCTCCATTACTGGGGTTCTTTTAGAAGCAGCCTGGTGTGTGCCACCTACTCCTTTTGATTTGTCTTTTCCCCCCGCTTCAGGTCTTGGCTATTGTCCTCCATAACAACTAGTTTTATTCACAGAACTTGAAACCTGTGTCTTCAACTTACAAGTTCTAGCTGCATGAGTTGAAATTTTCCTCCAGACAAGTCATTGAGCTTTCCAATCTCTTACTTCTGGTCATCAAGTCTCTTTTTATTTACTTTCTGTACCACTTAGAACCTGAGAAGGGTTCCTTGCTGATGGTAGGTGTGGCTTCAGTGCACACGTCATATACTGATTTTGCTACATTTCAATGGTTAAATTTAATGGCTTTTTTTCTTTAAAAAACAAAACAGTTTGTATTGCTTTTCAGCCTTTGATTTTTCTCACACTTTTCCCCCTAGCACTTGGTTAGCTTTTTCTGCTAACAGCTCAGTAAACTCTGACTGCATGCCCTTCTTTGCGACTCCTCTTCAGGAAGACAGGTGACATTCCACTACATGTCTACCATAATGGATCTTTGAGCTTGCAGAGTGAAGCTAGACACCGGCATTTAGAAAAAACTAGCTCACCAGCACAAGCCAATTCTGAGTATTTTTAAAAGGTTGGAAGTGAATCTTTTCAATAAAAATGCATCCAAGATAAATGATTGAGAAATATCCACCCCATTTTAGGACTGTACCTTCAATCTAAGTAACAACGTGTGCATTGTTGTTATGTGATTTCAACTAAAGCTCCCCGAGACTGGTCTGTGTTTTAAATGTTTGTACAGTACCAAGCACATTGATAGTTGTCAAATAACAAATTATATAGATCACTGGAAGTGTACGATCTTCTCCCTTTCCCTTTTCATAACTATGTTTAAATTATTCATCTCTTTAGCAACAGGAACCAAGAATTTAGAAGTAGCGTGTAGCAAAGCTGGTATGTTGGAAGCAGAATGTGAATGATTAAATTTGTAATTACCTTTTTCAGTTGTGGCCCTGCAAATTCTTATCCTTCAGGTTGTTTGCTCATTGCTTCTTCCCTGTAGTTAGAGTAAACGGGGATGTTCTAAACTAGAGTTGTCAATTTTGGTTGGACGTATTCCTGGGGGTTTAATCACATGACATAATCTTTACTTAAAGATTAATCTTTAATTGTTGGAGACTCCAGGAGAATCCTGGAGGGCTGGCAACCCTAGTTACAGCACCTCAGCTCTTGCATGTAGTAATTCCAGTATTGATGTGCTCAGCCCCATCTTGAAGTCTCTAGTTCATTTAACAGAATGGAGAAGGACGAGGTGAGAGAAGAGAAACAAAGGGGAAGAACTAATTTGTTTCTTTTTTTTTCTTTTTTTAAAGGTCTTTCTTAAAAGACTAATCAAAAAATGTTCAAAGAATTGCTCCATATAAATAAAAATGCTGTTTAATTAGAGAGTCAAGGGTCATGGGAAATCTGCCTCAATTATATAAAATATGACGACTTCCCAGATTAATTTTGGTACCAGAATTCCATAATGCTCAGCTGTAAGAAAGTTAGATATGCACCTGGAAACACCTGCAAGTCTGCCCTACAAAGATTATCTAAACTTTAATTTTTAATTGTGTTTTTAGTTGTGTTTTAACACATATTAACATGCATTAACTAAGACAATTGTAAATGCTAGTGTAGACAGGACACAAATGTTTGTTCCTGGTGGTTAAATACAACTAGCAGCAAGCGTGTGCAGTGTTTACATCAAAATTTACAATTATGTTAAAAGATTAATAAAAATGCAAGTGTAGACATCCCCTCACAGGCAGCAGTGTGAATCTCACCTAACGAGTAGGACACAACCTCTGAAATTTGTTTGGTGGACGAGCCTCATTCTGCATGAATGTTTTTACTTTTTTTGGATTGTTATACAAAGTGCTACTAGTCTATGAATTGGAAGTGACAATGTGAAATGCAGTATAATCTGAATTTCCATGCACCCAAGCGCAATGCTTGAGAGGGCTGGTAAGTAGCTGCCCTAATCAAATTTCACTGAAAGACTTTTGCACTTTGCCCCATCCCCAAGTCACTTATTGACCCAGTAGGCTTCATGCTGCTTGAAATACTCTCACATATGTAGTTGCTTAGTATGCTGCTGTGCTTTCATAAGACTTTCTTTTCCTAGGTTTGAAGACAAAGACCATTTTTAACTTAATTTACAGTACTATTAATAACAAAGCAAGGAGGTGTCAAAAGATATATTATGAACTAGTGCTGGGTGAACCTTAGACAATTCAGAGTTTTAATTTGGGTAAGCATCAAAAGTTCAGATGTGTATCTGGACTATTTGTAGTTCACAGGGCTGCACAATTAGTCATAAAATCATGTAAATGTTTGAGATATTTCTGGTACTTCTGATTTATGGCTCCAATAGTAAACCCAAAAAACAGGCTCTTTTTTGAGGTATTTTCGGATGTCTTGTAGTACCACCCAAACCAGAAAGGGCTGTGATGTTTCAGAAGGAAAGCTGTGGGGATACCAGGTAATTTTGATGAATTTTTGAAAGTGTTGGCTCAAATAAACATGGAGCAAATTTTCAGGTCTCTTTATTTTAGCCAAACCTTGCCAAGTCCTTATTTTTAAACTGAAAATTTGTTCTCTCACTCGCTCACACAAACAGAGAGAGAGACAGAGACACAGAGAGGACTCACTCAAACATTCAGAGCCTGATTTTGAAAAATTCATGGTCGATAGTGTGCCTAAACTGGCATGCATGGTTATCACGAATGCATGCACAAATGGATATTTGTTAATGCAAATAGCCAATTAGATATGAAACCGGTCATTTACATGCAGATATCCAACGTGCCTGCATAATCTTGATACTCCCTTGACCATTCTTCTGAATCCTGGATACAGCAGATGTGCTACTGCTATTAAAACATTAGATGAGTGATTCAATGGTCAGGCCCCAGTGCATCTTTCCCTCTGTAGCTCCTGAATACAAATTGCAGGCCAGGTGCCCTGCCTGAAAGGCATGCAAATGCCCTCCAACAGCCAACCGGCTGTGTTTAGAAAGCAGTTGCCATAGCTGTGAAGAAATGCACCAGATCTACTAGGAAGCCTGCTTCTGTCCTGCATAATTCAGCAACTGTGACGCAATGGAGAGCTCTCTGATTAGTGAAGTTAAACAGGGCAGCGCTGATGCCTCCTAAACTAACTTCATAAAAGTCTGTTTAATAAAGTTAACTGGTGCCACAATAAAATCTTTCTAGACTTTTATAATGCATTCATCCTCATAATATCTGAGCAGCTTACAGAACAATCATCTCATTGAGCAGTAAGATAGCTTTAGTTATTTCTTCTCACGATGGAGCGGGGGAGATGTGTATGCTTTTGTTTTTTCTCGTTTGGAATAGCTGTACCCAGGGCCGGCACCAGGCACCAGCTTGGCAAGCTGATGCTTGGGGCGGCCACTACGGACAGAGGCGGCAGGTCCAGCTATTCGGCGGCAATTCGGCGGATGGTCCCTCACTCCTGCTGGGAGCGAAGGACCTTCTGCCGAATTGCCGCCGCAGATCGCGACTTTTTTTTTTTTTTTCTTTTTTTTTTTTGTGGCTGCTTGGGGCGGCCAAAACCCTGGAGCCGGCCCTGGCTGTACCAGAGATGAATCTTCACAACTGGTCCACACAGTCAGTAGCACACCACCTCTCTCTTGTGTAGACAAGGCCACAGATAGCTGTTTCCCACAAGTAGCCTGAGACGAACCCAGTGACAACTTGGAACTCAGAGACCAGAACCTTGAAAATCATGTTATAGTGTGGTGCATGCAGCTCGTATGCACAGCAGAGCAAATCCATGTCCCAGGTCGTAACCAGGGCATGCAGGGCCTCTGGATTTTAATGCAAAATCATTAATAATCTTTGCATTGTATTTAGCAATCCATTTCATGCTGATGCAAACAGGTGCTGCGAGCTTTGCGAACAGGGGCTGCTAGGGAGTTTCGCAAGGGAGTTCTCCAGGTGAAGGAGGAGCAAATACAGCAACCTTGGGGTAAGTGGCTGTCTGTAGTGTGTGTTTGTGTTTGGGGGTTACTTGCTGGGTGCTGAGCTTGTGTTTGTCTGTCTGGTTGGTTGGTTGTTTGAAGGACCGTGTGCTGTGGCTGGCAGTTGGAAGCTGTCAGGTTTGAAACTTAGAAGCCTCTGTTAATTGGCTGAGTCTTAGTCAGTGGGCAGGGCTATCAAGAAGACCAGGGCTTTATAAAGCAGTGCGCAAGCGACCAGGGAGCTTTGGGAATAGGGGCTGCTAACAGGGAGTTTCTCAAGGGAGTTTGGAAGGGTAGTGGGAAGGGGGCAAGGTTCACTTGCTGTTCTTTAAAGCCTGTAAACTAAACTATATTCAAAACTTCTTGATTTAAACAAAACCCTTTAATTAACTAGGTAGCTGCAGGAGACAATGCAGGCAGAAGTCCAGCAGCAGAATGGGGGTTATCCAGTTTATTGTGCTGAGTGCAGCATGTATGATTACTTGCCCTGTGAGCAGGTAGCATATGTGTGCATTTGGTGCAAGGAGCTCCGGGTCCTCAGAGACCGCGTATGGGTGGCAGAACTGGAGTTGCTGAGGGAGGCAGAGAGGTATGTCGATGAGGCTTTCCAGGCTTTCCAGGACACTGTAGAATTGTCCCACCTCCGGTCAGACAGCCCCTGCGCTGTTGAGGAGGATGAAAGGCCCAGGGAAGCAGAGCAGTCAACAGGAGCAGAGGGAAACCTTCCCATAGTTGGGACCCTCCTTCCAGATGGTGTTAGAGTATCCTCTCGCACTGAGGTTACCTCTCCAGGGGAGGGAATTCCAATCACTAGGAAAAGGCAGGTTTTAGTAATGGGAGATTTGATCATTAGAAACATAGATAGCTTGGTTTGTGATGACCAGGAGAACTGTATGGTGACTTGCTTGCCTGGTGCAAAGGTTGTGGATCTCTCGAGGCATCTGGAAAGTCTTATGTGTATTGCTGGGGAGGAGACGGTGGTCGTGGTAGGTATCAATGACATAGGGAAGGGTAGGAGAGACGTCCTGGAGGCCAAATTTAGGCTGCTAGGGAAGAGACTGAAATCCAGGACCTCTATGGTGGCATTCTCAGAAATGCTCCCAGTTCCACGCACAGGACCAGGTAGCCAGGCAGAGCTTCAGAGTCTCAATGTGTGGATGAGATGATGGTGTAGAGAGGAGGTGTTTAGATTCATTAGGAACTGGGGAAACTTTTGGGATGGGAGGAGCCTATACAGGAGAGATGGGCTCCACCTAAACCAAAGTGGAACCAGATTGCTGGCACTTAACATTAAAAAGGCTGCAGACCAGTTTTTAAACTAAGAGATGGGGGAAAGCCGACTGCTGCAGAGGAGCACGTGGATTGGACAGAGACTTCTCTTAGAGGAGAGTCTATTGCTAGAGATTCTCTAGGTCAGGGGTCGGCAACCTACGGCACGCGTGCCAAACACGGCACGCGAGCCGATTTTGAGTGGCACACTGCTGCCCACTGAGAGGAGGAGTGGCGGAGGGGCCGGAATGCACCAAGCTGGGGGAAGAAGGGGGAGGAGGAAAACTTGGCTGCCGCAGGACCAAGCTTCTGCCTCCTGCCCCTGCAGGGGAGAGTGGTGGGGGGGGTCCCGGCCCCCCAACCCC
>NC_048304.1:41036279-41052364 GCF_013100865.1 Trachemys scripta elegans
GGCAGAAGCTTGGTCCTGCGGCAGCCAAGCTCCCGCCCCCGGTTTCTTCCCACAATGTGGTACATTCCGGCCCCTCCTCCTCCCCCCTCTCCCTGCCAGCGAGGGGGAGGGGGAGCGGAGCAGAGCCGAGCGCAGCGTGTTCGCTGCTCCCTAGAGCAGGCAGAGAGAGGTAGGGATGGGCCTCGGGGAAGAGGGTAGAACAGGGCATATCCCTCCCAGCCCCCTGCCCCGAGCCGCTCAGGGCAGGGGGCTGGGAGCACCCCCACGAGCTGAGCACCCCAGCCTTCTGCCCTGCACCCCACACACACACCCCCGCCCTCTACCCTGCACCTCCTCCCAACACCCAGCCCTCTGCCCTGCACCTCCACACACCCCCAGCCCTCTGCCCTGATCCTCCCCCCACCCCCCCAGCCTTCTGCCCTCCCCCCCCACACACCCCCAGCCCTCTGCACTGACCTCCCCCCAACACCCAGCCTTCTGCCCTGCACCTCCACACACCCCCAGCCCTCTGCCTTGACCTCAAGTCGCCCCCAACACCCAGCCTTCTGCCCTGCACCCCCACACACATCCCAGCCCTCTGCCCTGACCTCCCCCCAACACCCAGCCTTCTGCCTTACACCTCCACACACACCCCAGCCCTCTGCCCTGACCTCTAGTCGCCCCGCTCAGCCCACTGCAGGCCTAGGTGACCAGAACCCCAGGCTGGAAGCGGCTGGCGGCATAAGATCAGCATTTTAATTTAATTTTAAAGGAAGCTTCTTAAACATTTTGAAAACCTTGTTTACTTTACATACAACAATAGTTTAGTTATATAATATAGACTTATAGCGAGAGACCTTCTAAAAAACGTTAACATGTATTACCGGCATGCGAAACCTTAAATTAAAGTGAATAAATGAAGACTCGGCACACCACTTCTGAAAGGTTGCCTACCTCTGCTCTAGGTTATAGTCAGGAGCAGAGGACCGAAGAGGATAATGTAAGGGCCAGATCAGACAAGAAACATTCACATAAAGAATCGGACACATCAGAAAAGGGCAGACAAATAAACAGTGATAAGTTTTTAAAGTGCTTGTACACAAATGCTAGAAGTCTAAATAATAAAATGGGTGAACTGGAGTGCCTCGTGATAAAGGAGGATATTGATATAATAGGCATCACAGAAACCTGGTGGACTGAGGACAATCAATGGGACACAATCATTCCGGGGTACAAAATATATCGGAAAGACAGAACAGGTCGTGCAGGGGGATCAGGGGTGGGAGTGGCACTATATGTGAAAGAAAATGTAGAATCAAATGAAGTAAAAATCTTAAGTGAATCCACATATTCCATAGGATCTCTATGGATAGTAATTTCATGCTCTAATAAGAATATAACATTAGGGATCTATTATTGACCACCTGACCAGGACAGTGATAGTGATGACGAAATGCTAAGGGAAATTAGAGAGGCTATCAAAATTAAGAACTCAATAATAGTGGGTGATTTCAGTTATCCCCATATTGACTGGGAACATGTCACCTCAGGACGAAATGCAGAGACAAAATTTCTCGATACTTCAAATGACTGCTTCTTGGAGCAGCTGGTACTGGAACCCACAAGGGGAGAGGCAACTCTCAATTTAGTCCTGAGTGGAGTGCAGGAGCTGATCCAAGAGATAACTATATCAGGACCGCTTGGAAATAGTGACCATAATATAATAACATTTAACATCCCTGTGGTGGGAAGAACACCTCAACAGCCCAACACTGTGGCATTTAATTTCAAAAAGGGGAACTATGCAAAAATGAAGGGGTTAGTTAAACAGAAATTAAAAGGTACAGTGACTAAAGTGAAATCCCTGCAAGCTGCATATATGCTTTTTAAAGACACCATAATAGAGGCCCAACTTAAATGTATACCCCAAATTAAGAAACACAGTAAAAGAACTAAAAAAGAGCCACCGTGGCTTAACAACCATGTAAAAGAAGCAGTTGGAGATAAAAAGGAATCTTTTAAAAAATGGAAGTCAAATCCTAGTGAGGTAAATAGAAAGGAGCATAAACACTGCCAAATTAAGTGTAAAAATGTAATAAGAAAAGCCAAAGAGGAGTTTGAAGAACGGCTAGCCAAAAACTCAAAAGGTAATAAAAAAATGTTTTTTAAGTTTATCAGAAGCAGGAAGCCTGCTAAACAACCAGAGGGGCCCATGGATGATCGAGATACAAAAGGAGCGCTTAAAGACAATAAAGTCATTGCGGAGAAACTAAATGGATTTTTTGCTTCAGTCTTCATGGCTGAGGATGTTAGGGAGATTCCCAAACCAGAGCCGGCTTTAGTAGGTGACAAATCTGAGGAACTGTCACAGATTGAAGTGTCACTAGAGGAGGTTTTGGAATTAATTGATAAACTTAACATTAACAAGTCACCGGGACCAGATGGCATTCACCCAAGAGTTCTGAAAGAACTCAAATGTGAAGTTGCGGAACTATTAACTATGGTTTGTAACCTGTCCTTTAAATCGGCTTCTGTACCCAATGACTGGAAGATAGCTAATGTAACATCAGTATTTAAAAAGGGCTCTAGAAGTGATCCCGGCAATTACAGACCAGTAAGTCTAAAGTCAGTACCGGGTAAATTAGTCGAAACAATAGTAAAGAATAAAATTGTCAGACACATAGAAGAACATAAATTGTTATGCAAAAGTCAACATGGTTTCTGTAAAGGGAAATCGTGTCTTACTAATCTATTAGAGTTCTTTGAAGGGGTCAACAAACATGTGGACAAGGGGGATCCAGTGGACATAGTGTACTTAGATTTCCAGAAAGCCTTTGACAAGGTCCCTCACAAAAGGCTCTTATGTAAATTAAGTTGTCATGAGATAAAAGGGAAGGTCCTTTCATGGATTGAGAACTGGCTAAAAGACAGGGAACAAAGGGTAGGAATAAATGGTAAATTCTCAGAATGGAGAGGGGTAACTAGTGGTGTTCCCCAAGGGTCAGTCCTAGGACCAATCCTATTCAACTTATTCATAAATGATCTGGAGAAAGGGGTAAAAAGTGAGGTGGCAAAGTTTGCAGATGATACTAAACTGCTCAAGATAGTTAAGACCAAAGCAGATTGTGAAGAACTTCAAAAAGATCTCACAAAACTAAGTGATTGGGCAACAAAATGGCAAATGAAATTTAATGTGGATAAATGTAAAGTAATGCATACTGGAAAAAATAACCCCAACTATACATACAATTTAGCTACAACGAATCAGGAAAAAGATCTTGGAGTCATCGTGAACAGTTCTCTGAAGACGTCAACGCAGTGTGCGGAGGCAGTCAAAAAAGCCAACAGGATGTTAGGAATCATTAAAAAGGGGATAGAGAATAAGATGGAGAATATATTATTGCCCTTATATAAATGGATAGTACACCCACATCTTGAATACAGCATACAGATGTGGTCTTCTCATCTCAAAAAAGATATACCGTCACTAGAAAAGGTTCAGAGAAGGGCAACTAAAATGATTAGGGGTTTGGAACGGGTCCCATATGAGGAGAGATTAAAGAGGCTAGGACTCTTCAGCTTGGAAAAGAGGAGACTAAGGGGGGATATGATAGAGGTATATAAAATCATGAGTGATGTGGAGAAAGTAGATAAGGAAAAGTTATTTACTTATTCCCATAATACAATAACTAGGGGCCACCAAATGAAATTAATGGGCAGCAGGTTTAAAACAAATAAAAGGAAGTTCTTCTTCACACAGCGCACAGTCAACTTGTGGAACTCCTTGCCTGAGGAGGTTGTGAAGGCTAGGACTATAACAGCGTTTAAAAGAGAACTGGATAAATTAATGGAGGTTAAGTCCATTAATGGCTATTAGCCAGGATGGGTAAGGAATGGTGTCCCTAGCCTCTGTTTGTCAGAGGGTGGAGATGGATGGCAGGAGAGGGATCACTTGATCATTACCTGTTAGGTTCACTCCCTCTGGGGCACCTGGCATTGGCCACTGTCGATAGACAGGATACTGGGCTAGATGGACCTTTGGTCTGACCCAGTATGGCTGTTCTTATGTTCTTATGTAATTCACATCACAGCTTAGGCAGGCTCTATGTAGTAACACTGTCCCGGACAAACTGTACTCTGTAGACTGCAAGCTAGAATGCTATAATGTCTGAGAAACCTCAGGAAGGAAGGTGCTTATTACACCTTACTACACTATCGTTTATACAGGTCTACATCATCTGTCTATGCTTTATAATATCCTCTTCCTTTATAATATCCTGATGTTCTCTCTACACTTGCCTAGGGTAGTACTATAACTAGTACTAGTGACTTTATTTAATAGAATTTGTATATACCCAGTACTACGTACAATTATTATTTCATTTAGGGTCCCAAATACAGGTATGTATTATATTTAAATTTCATAAAACACTCATCAATTGCCTAAAACAGAAATATTAATTAATGGAGATATCCCATCTCCTAGAACTGGAAGGAACCTTGAAAGGACATTGAGTCCAGCCCCCTGCCTTCACTAGAAGGACCAAGTACTGATTTTGCCCCAGATCCCTAAGTGGCCCCCTCAAGGATTGAACTCACAATCCTGGGTTTAGCAGGCCAATGCACAAACCACTGAGCTATCCCTCCCCCCAATTAGCCAATGTTTATCTTCAAAATGAAAGGAATGGGCTTAATCTTATTATTTGCTCTTCCAGTCTGGATGACATCATTTCCATTTGCATCTGCCAACTGCTATAAATACTGTTGCCCCTTTTGACCTGAGCAGTTAGTCAGTGTTCGGGGTCTTGTAGGTTGTTTCCATTAGGAGGAGAAATTGATGGAATCCAGTATTTCTTTGATGCAATCCTGTTTATTTACAAAGAGTGACATAAAGTCCCGTTTCTCTGCATACAGTAGGAATCAAACAAGGAGACAGGTTCTTTGCTCACACTACCACGCCTTGTTCAGCCAGAACTCTACCCTAAGAGAGCTCTCTCTAGGCTCTTTTTCCAAGGCTTGTTCTGACTGTCTCTTTGGCTTTCTGCTGCTGCTTTGTCAGCGTCTCTAGTGTTTCTGCTTTTTTCTTCACAGGTGCACAGCTCCACCAAAAACAATAGCCAGGTTGCCTGCATTTGCATTCAGCCCACAGTGAAACCTCTCCATCCACATAACTCAGATGCCCAACTGGCATTGCATGTGGCCTGTGTTTTGCATGGTGGCTCCTATTGCTTCAGTTACCTTATTCCATTAAAAACGCTTAATTGTTTCTTACACTTATTCTGAATGTTATGCCCATCAGCTTCAAGGCTATTTCACCCAATCCCCAGCATAACAGTATATTCCAACCAGTTTTAAATTCTTTATACATTATCACTGAGTTGCATCACTGAGTTGTTGTACTTTTATAGTTCTTGGAAGATAGGACAAGCTTAGTGACCACTTCTCTGACTTCTAAGGTAAGATGACAGAACAGCAGTTACACTTTGCAGTTTCTGATTCCCTTTACATCTTGAGAAACTCCAGCCTAAAGTCAGATCTCAACTGCAACTACATTAGAACATAAGCTAAGGTTATAGCATTCTATTTTAAGCTTTTTGATGGTAATTTTACATTTAAAAATGATGCTCATAAAATATACATGACTTTTTGGATTCCTTCCCTTCTTTACATTGGATGTTCTATTCATGAATAGAGTAGGACTCACAAAGAAACTGCATACTTCTAAGCATATTCGAAGGTGAGTGTGGCCTGAGCACAACCCCACATGAATTCTGTCAAAGCACCTCAGTGCTGACCAATAGTTTCATTTGCTGACTCATTTCAAGCAATGGGATTGAAGTATGCAAATGAACCGGAGGAAGTGATTGATGACTGGCTGAGTTATCTCTGATGTCACAATGCTCCTCTGCCTGCAGCACCAAATGGGCACCCTGTGAAAATTAGGCTTTTCCAGTATTCTGATTTTCCTACTGCCACCATAATCAATAAGGTTCTGCCCACTGATGCCTAGAATATTCCCTAAAATCTTGGTATTGATTGGACATGCTCTTCAAGAATTATTGCTTTACAGAAAGACAGACAAATAGAGAAAAATAATCACGTTAAGTATTAGGCCTAATTTGCTTGACCAACCATTTAAGCACTGGTTCAGCAAAGCACATAAGCATGCACCACTGAAATCCATCCTCATCCAATAAATCACTTTAAGCACATGCTTAAATCCCTCCCACTGGAAGTTAACCACATATAGCAAGTGCTTTGCTGCAAAGGTCTGGACTTAAGTACATGCTTATATGCGGTGCTGAATGGGGGATTTAAAGATTACCAGAGAATAATAAAGTTCTTTTTTTCCCCTCTCATTAAACTCTGCAGTAGCTTCTCTTATACGAGCATCACAGAGTCACTGATTCCCTGTAAATCATTAGAATCAAATGCTGATCAAACAATACTTACTTTTTTGACAAAGTATTTAGGAAGGGGCAGGTAGATACTGTGGTGCAGTGCATTACAGGCCCAACAACAGACACATATTATTGTGAATAGAGGGGATATATTTAGGACATAATAATTAGGCCCTATAAGCATAAATAATGATGTGCAGGACTGTGAGGAAGGCAGCTTGTGTAACAGCTTAAAATTTAGAGCTACATTAGCTGATCTGGGAAAACATTTGTCTCACAATAAGGCAAGCATGACCAGCTAAATTTTCCTTTTTTATAAAACGGCTTGATATGTGTAGAAAGCCTTTAGAAGAAAGAAGCGTGTTTTCTTGGAGTATTCTAAAAATATGAATTCCTAAAGAGGAGCTCATTTGCATGACAAATTCTCTGTGCATTTTCAGAAGCATCTTTAAAAAAAAAAAAAACCTCACAGTTGAAGGAATTATTCTGCAAGCTGAGTTCCCACTAAACTTTGCACTTGTGATAGTTTCTTTTCATTTTCATCAGCATGTAATTTGAATACAAGATAAGGATCACAGTTTTTCCCAAGTGTGAATTTGTTGCTCACATATTAATGCAAACAGAAATGCCACTGAGTTGAGTCGTAGACCTCAATTTGATTGGCCAATGAGCTCAAAGCAGCAGATTACAAAGCAGCATAACATAAGAGCATAATGAATGCATTACCTTTGCATCTCTCCATCCCTTTTCAGTTGCCTCACATAAGGATTTAGAATTTTAAGGCAGAATTAAGAGAATTAAAAAAAAGCTTCATGTACACCTGTATGGAAAAAAACTTAGAGCTTTAAGCTGTCCCAATAAATGATTTATAAGCCACCAAGATGCTCAGAATCAGTAAGAAACAGCATGAAAATCTTAGTATTAAAAGCACTTCCAATGCCTGCATTGCAATCGATAAAGCCAATTGTCCTTGCCTCAAAAGGAATCTGTTACATTCTTTCATTTCCAAAGATTTAGGGACAGATTGCCCGGCCGTGAGGGGGGGAAAAAAACCATCAGGGGGCCCAAGAATCTACATGAGGTTATCCCTAATGGAGTCTTTTGTGAAGTATCACATCAAATCAGAAGGGCTTGGCAGTTCCACAAGTAGCTTCAGAAGGGCTTGGCAGTTCCACAGAGGCTGAAACCATCCTTCTGCACCTTGGCAACACAGTTCTGTGAGCAATATTGATTGAGCCCCCTGGAGGGAGCTCACTATTTAACTGTGGACAGGACTGTCCAGGTATTCAAGCAACATTGCCTTCCAATGGGATTTCCACATGGAAATCTCCAGGCTAAGCAGAAGACACTAGCAAAGTAGAGCAGCTGGATTTTAGCCACTATTTCCTGGGATAGGATTACATTAGCCCAAAGGAGCATCTTGAGACAAGATGTTTAGTGTGAAATATCTGTCACTGTAGTTGGAGTAGCTCAGCAGAGGATTTTCTCTACCTCTTCCCAGCCAGCTTTCCTCCTTTTAAGAAGAAAACAGGTAATAATAAAGTAAAAGGGCAGGTGCGGGAAAACAGTAATTCTCTTTCCAATGCCTTCTCTGGATTCTCTACCCTGTTCCACCCAGTTTTTGCCTGTCTGTTCTAATTTCCCACTCTAATCTTAGCACATTTTTTATTCCTCTCCTTCTGTCTCTCCTACTCTGCTGTCTGCCTGCAAGCTCTTCCATTTTTCTTACATAATACAGTGCAAATACTTTACAGCTAAAGGGGGATAGGGGATGTTTTTTTTGTTGTTTTTTTGGTTTTTTTTACAGGTGCATACCTTACATAATTTTGGTCAAATTCTCCTCACATTTATATCCATACATCTTAGCTGCACCGATACAAATTAAATATGAACAAGGCTCATTTCTTTTCAAATGAATTTATGTAAATGGTGTATCTAGAATACATAAAGAATGCTTACTGATGTGGAATGATTTCATTGGCATGAGTCTGGAACTGACACATTACTGATGAGTATCATTGAGGCATGTGTGTATATATTTGGCCAATAAATATATAAATAGCTCTGTAGTTTTATGCCTCTTAAACTAAGCCCTTGTCTACACTTAAAATTTAGATCAGCTACGTTGCTCAGGGGTTTGAAAAATTCACACCCCCAAGTGTCACAGTTAAGCCAGCCTAACCCTGATGTAGATGCAGTTAAGGTCGACAAAAGAACTCTTCCATCTCCCTAGATACTGCCGCTCAAGGAGGTTGATTATTTACATGGATAGAAAAACCCCTTCCATTGATGTAGGGAATGTCAGCATGACAGTGCTACAGCTGGCGTGTAGCGTAGACATGCCATAAGTGTGGGTAATAGAACTACCACAGCTGAAATGTTACAAAGACTGATACTGTAATACTCGCAAACACAAGAATTTCAAAAGTGAGCAGTGATTTTGGGTCCCCAACTTGAGATACTTCAAAAGAGGCCTGATTACAGGAAGTGCTGAGCACCCACCCTCTGAAAATAAAGTCACTTGCAGTGCCTCAAGCTGGGCACCCAAAATTGAGGCACGCAAACTCTCTAATCTATTTTTTAAATATTGGCCACAAGGTTTGTCTCAGAGGTTTTTCAGCTCAATCTACAGGTTTATAAGTGATTTCCCATTCCCCCCACCTCCACTGTCATGATATTTACCATAACAGTATGGTAAACTATGGAACTAGGTCATACAAATTATTCATATTCATAATATACATTGCTAGCAAACACCATCCTGTGCTTGTGACCTCAGAAGTTGATGACCATGGAACTGAGTCTGATGTTTCGAGCACAGGACTGCGGTATTAATTACAAAGCCAGGAGCAGCAGGTTGAGTAGAAAGCTTAAACATCTTAATTCCAAGCAAGAAAACATATTTTAAAATATTTTACTTTTTAATCAAGTGTTTTAATATATTCATTTTTTAATGTTTGCTGCAGTGTAATAATGATATTTTAATTCAGAGAATTAAATTGTCACCTGTATTTCAATATTAGTTTTGTATTTCAAAAATATAAATAATTACAAATTTTACTATAAGTGGATTGTTGGTGTAAACCTAAATATAATAAACAGCAGAGAATGCTATAGTGTAACCCATAAATTAGAATAATTTAAAATATTGGAACCAAGTTTGATGTCATTTCATACATTTTTAAAGTTCTAAGTGCTAATTGCTTGATGGTCGCTTTACCATAAAGGTGCTTTAAAAGCATGTTGGCAGTATTGTTGTAATCATGTTGGTCACAGTGAGGATATGGGAAAGACAAGCTATCAAATTTTGCAGTTTAAAATGGAAACTTCACAACACGAATAAGGAAGCCAGACTAAACAGTGACATCTATTTCCTTAGCAAATGCAAGAAACTACACATCATCCCAAGAGGATTTGCCATCTATAACCCTCTGGCCACTACATACAACTCCAAATATGCTGAACAACTCTGACGAACCATATCCTCCACCTTACATAGTCCAAAAGGGACCATCTTAAACAAAAAATCATCATATGCTCCCACACACTGGAAGAAAAAAAATCAGAAAACCTACCTAGAGATTACAGGGCAAATCCAAAGAAACTATCAAAAAAACCTGATGACAACCATCCAACATAAAAACAAAAAGTGGAACCAACTACAACAATCCACAATCAAGAGAACACCACCTCCGGGAGAAACCAAGGCATCATAGCCCACCATATGGACACTACATGGCACTCTAACATTATCAATCTATCAAGACTACCCCTAACTGGAACTGATCTGTACTCTCCAAGGGACAGAATTTCTGCCCCACAACAGAACCAGATAATACAATAATGTTGAGAGCTAGAAGTATTTTTCCGCAGACTCCGCCTCAAGGAATTATTTCACAACAAGCCCAACAGACAACTCTCTGACACCACCTACTACAAGGAACTCAAAGATGACCCCTTACCACAATTCACACAGGAATTTAAAGATAGCATCAAATCCTTCCCCAAAGTTCTCCAAGAAAAACTCTACAACCTGATCCTCCATGGACCTATCCCAGGAATCTTCTACACACTTCCCAAACAAGGGAATCAAGGCAGACCCATCATATCTGGCTACAGAAGGAATATCAGGACTCATAGAAACCATTCCTCCACAACACTACCAACTTCCTCCAAAACTCTGCAACATTAACAACCTCCCTCAGAACCCCATCCTTGCCACATCACTGCCTACATCAAATACATACAAGATAACGTACAACACTCAGAAATTCACCCAAACCACTTCAAACCTCACCCATTTCATCCTCACCCACAACAAATTCACATTTAACAACAAACACTTTTTCTAAACTATTGGAACAATCACAGCTAGTAGGATGGGTCCACAATATGCCAACCTCTTCATGGATCACCTCGAGGAAGAATTTCTGTACAAAACCATCATGAAACCAATGAGATATCTGAGGTACATCAATAATATTTTCATCCTCTGGACAGATCTAAACTCCCTCATAGATTTCCACAACACTTTCAAAAACCACCATTCATCCATCCAAACACTCTCTAGAACACCCCTACAGCAGCCACCCAAAAATCTTGGAAGAACCTGATTCAATACAGGGAAAAAACCCTATTCACCCCACATGCCTAATTGTCACTTCCCACCCCACAATGGAACCTACACAGGGCATCATCAAACAATTACAACCCTTATTTGATAGGAACCACACCCTGAAAGAAATCTTTCCTGAACCCCTGCTTCTGGCTTTCAAATAACTCCCCAACCTCTCCAAGCTCATCAACAGAAGAAAGCTCCCCACAGACCAGGACACGCCAACTCAAAGTGGCACCAGACGCGGCTAGAACAAGAGATGCAAAACCTGCAAACATATCTCCACTTCTACAACAATCAATACCACCCACAGTACACCTTTCAAGATTCATGGATCCTACACAACTTTATCACAATGTATGATGTACCTCATCCAGTGCACGAAATGCCCCCAATAATAACTCTGTGGGTGAAACCAGATAAACACTATGCTCTCAAATGAACTCAGACAGAAAAATGATAAATCTGATAGTTCAATACTTGTCCTCAAGGAGAACCTGCACAACACCTTCAAAAGGCAAGCTTGGAAACTTAAATTCATAACTCTTCTAAACAGAAAGGCTTTGTCTACACTGCACTTTCGTCGCCTCCAAACGACAAAAGTTTTACCAACAAAAAGCGCCAGTGTGAACAGTGCTCTCCCGCTGACAAAGCTACCGCCTCTTGTTGGGGGTGGATTTTTTTTTGTCGGTGGGAAAGCTCTCTCCTGCCAACAAAGAGCAGCTACTCTGTGCACCTTTTAGCAGCACGGCTGTAGCAGCACATCTGTGTCACTAAAAGGTACGTAGTGCAGATATAGCCAAAAAAACATGGACTTAACAGGGACACTAGTTTTATGGCTCTTGACAACAATTTGTAATATACTACATTGCCTGCTACCCTTAATTGCCCACTTCAAACCCTTTATGCATAACAATCTAACCCCCAATTGCCCACTTTATTTCAGGTGATCACCTCCAACAGACGTTACCCTTCTGCTTAAGAATCTTTCCCAACTTGCATTTAGCTCAGACACTGTGCTTATTTTCCCAGAAAAAGAGCTCTATGTAGCTCAAAAGCCTGTACCTTCCTCAAACAGAAGTTGGTCCAATAAAAGATATTACCTCACCTACCTTGTCTCTTTAAAAGCATGGCATTGAAAAAATACAAAAAGGGGTTCTATAATGCTATTATAAATTATAATTAGACTTGATGTAATTAACTGCACCCACTTGCAGCTTTATGCCAAATTCACACAGTTTGTAGAAGTCTTGCATGTTTATTAAATAACTTGAATAGATTCAGACAGATGATGAAGCAACTTGAGAGGTCCTTCCATAAGGTGCTTATACATGGTGTCTGCTTAGTGGCAACGCACAGCAGTGCAAATTTTGTTTTTAAAGTGGTGCAACATTCCAATTACTGCATTCTTAAAAAAAAAAAAAAAAAAAAAAAAAAAAAAAGCTATTCACTCAGCTCTAAGTGCTTTGACTACATGCCATGAAAACAGGGTATCAGAGAACCTAGAGATTATGAACACAAAACACTATTAAGATGGTGCCAAAAAGATTTAAGGGGAGGAGGGGTTATCTTAAAATTTCGTGTTTGATTTCTGCTTCTTTTTAAAGTTGTTCTCTGAAGAGCAATGTCTCTTGCCCCAGACACATTGTTGTATTGTTAAGGCAGAAATTCCATCCCTGAATACTGGTTCAATATTGATTTTGGATTTTTTAAAAAAAAGAGATTTAAGTGCAAATGATAGCATGCAACATTTTAATTTAATTTAGAACTAGTGAGTGAACTTGCAAAAAATAATGATAAAAATATCAATTTATAAATTTCTTATATTCAGTTCACCAATATTTAATATTTCTGTATTATCACTACACCCCAGTTTCAATTAGACACTCAATACAAATGCAAAACAGAAAGAGAGAAAGCTGAACATGTAGGTTCACTTTAAACCCAAGTATGTGAAATTAATATTATCAGATGGGGCATTCTGGGTCAAAGCTGCCTGAGAAAGGTGAAAGATCTTTATAAAGCAGCACAGGGACTGCAGCAGCATTTCTCAAACCTGACGTGGGACAGAAGGACAGTCATTCACTGCCCTGATGATGTTAATGGAGGACTTGAGCATGGAGCAGCAGACTTAGGAGCCAACCACTGCAAAGATTCTATACAGGCTGACTGGCCCCAAGGACTTTTCGGGGAAGAGGCTATTGTAATAAACTCCTATCCCCAGAGGAGACCTTCAGGTAAACAATGAAAAACAGTTTCATGGGGCGGGGAAACAGTTTTCCCAGTTTGCTTTAAGTTTTCTAGGCCATACAAACAAAGAACTTACAGCAATCTTCATAGAGAACCAAACCCCAGGTAACTCCAAACTGGCAATTTTTTACAATCTTAACCTTATTCTCTGCTATATAAAAGAAACTGACTGGGAAATAGTCACAAGAATTTTATTCAGTTAATTAGCTCTCTTCAAAAGATAAGATTCAGTCTGCATTGATCTCCTGCACCCCCTGGTGGCAAACTCAAAGAACAGCAAAACCAATTCAGTGGAATTGCCCAGATCCAAGCTATAGGTCCATTGGTACATGCTCTCTCATGACCTCAGTCGCTCACTCACTGTAGCCCTCCTTCACTTAACTTTAGCAACCCCAGACAATTCCCTATGTTTTATTTCCTCCTTCAGAAAGCAGCTCCCACTTACAATCAGTCATCTGAAGAGGCCACCTTAATTCCCTAATGCATCCCAGAACATGTTGCATTGCTCAGAGTTGAAAGCCCTTCCCTGGTTGCAACTGACATCTCACAAGGAGAAATGTCATCTCAAAAGGAGTTAGTCTGAGGCCACTTAGCGCTGCATAGGTCAAAAGGAAAACCATGAAAATGAATCAGAGGCCAGTGCAGATCAGGAGACGCAGTGCTCCCTGTGAGTAGCACCGCCACTGCATTCTGAACTAGATGAAGTTTCTCAGTGGTCTTCAGATGCAGGACCTTGTACAGCACACTGCAGAAATTGAGTCTCAAGGAGACAGACATGGATAACAGTGGTGAGACCCACATCTGAAAGATAGGACTGTACCACCTTCTTGCCAAGAGTAGACTGAAGAACATTCTCTTTATAACCGCTACTATTGGGGCATGCAGCCAAGGATCCAAAGAGACCCCCAAGCTGTGAACATGAGTAACAAAAGCAGGCTAGTTCCCTTCAGCCAAAAGCACCAATATCATCTTTGCCATTCCCTTCAGCTGTTCCCCAGAATCTAACAAACTGTGTTATACATATTGAGTTGGAGCCCGCTAAACTCCTATTTGGATATCTATCTCAGACACTGGAAAAGCTGGTCAACTAAACTGTCTACAGAGCCATCCCTTGAGTAGGGTGAATCAGGACAACTGCTCCAGGCCCTGCACTTTGGGGGGCCCTACGGACCAGTGCGATTGGCCGGTGTGGTTGGTACCAGAAGAGATTAATCTATCACTTAGTCCCAGGTCACGCATCCCGCTAGGGACAGTCCTGACTGTCTAGGTTCAGTAAAAGAGAGAGGTGTGGAGGTGTATGTTATCTTCATATTGAAGGCTTCCCAGCCCATAACACCATACCACCATCTCTTATAACCACATATATGTGTTCAACAAGAAGGTTGACAATGGAACCCCACAGATGACAGCCCTCAGGGCATGACAGCAATACCACCCTCTCGGTCCGTTCCAAAATTAAAGAGCAAAGTCACATTAGAGAAGTTCCTTGATCACTGCTATGATCTGCAGTATGTCAAACCACATCTCCATGGTCAATGATATCAAACATTCCTGGCAGAAGGGGGAGACTTAGCATGGACACTTTATCTTCATAAATCCACCAAAAATTACTGAACATAATGGGATTCAAAGAACTTTTCATTCTAATTTTGACAGGAGAGATTATACCATCTCAAACAGATCTTTTGGGTCCAGGTAAAGATACCTGCACTGTAAATACCGTGCACACAAAGGGTTATGGTCAAGCATTTTTTTTACCCAAACGAATGCCCTTTTCTAGTATTCCAAAAAAGGAAGTTGAAAGACCATAAAATAAACTGCCCATTGTCAGTATCTAATGTAGAACTGCCCAGCCTCTCTATAGAGCAGGTTTGAAAAAACAGGGGTTTGGTACTGTGAGAAAGACTTCTTTGCTGAGAAAAATAAAAGACTTGCAATTCTAGAAAGATAACAAGTGTCTGGCAGGAAAATGACAACTATGGAGCTCAGACAAGAACTTGTCAAGCTTGTGAAAGCACTTAGCTGATGTTGGAAAGACTACAGAGAAGACAAATACGGGACAGGAAAACTCAAGCGCACCCTGCCCAACGATTAAGTGTTATAATGAACTGACTCATTCTCTTAATGACAAGTGAAGGTTGGAAGAGAAATGCCAAGACTGGGATGTCACTGACAAGAAGGATTTGAACTATAGTTTAGCAATAGAGGTCAAATCCAATAACATGAAACACAGGTTATATTAATTAGCTTTGCTTTGGATCACTATGGTTTAGAAATGCAGAGAAAGGTTGAGTTTGCAAATTAA
Source organism: Trachemys scripta elegans (assembly GCF_013100865.1). Taxonomy (NCBI): domain Eukaryota; kingdom Metazoa; phylum Chordata; order Testudines; family Emydidae; genus Trachemys; species Trachemys scripta. The sequence goes on from NC_048304.1 coordinate 41,051,830, forward strand.
CACCACCCAGTGGTTACCCTCAGAGTAGGGTTACCATATTTCAATACTGCAAAAAGAGGACACTCCACGGGGCCCTGGCCCCACCCCAACTCCACCCCTTCCCCGCCCCAACTCCGCCCCTTCCCCAAAGTCCCCGCCCCAACTCCACCCCATCCCCTGAGCACCCCGCATTCCCCCTCCTCCCTCCCGCCCCTCGGCTGCTGCTGTGCTGGGGAAGTTGCTTCGGCCCCCGCTGCGGTGGAAAGCGGCGGGAGCCGGGAAAGTTGGAGCCCGGGGAGGAGGCGGTCCCCTTACCATGCCTCCCTATTTTCCTGGACATGTCTGGCTTTTTGGAAATTCCTCCCGGATGGAGATTTGAGGACCAAAAAGCCGGACATGTCCGGAAAAATCCGGATGTATGGTAACCCTACCAAGAGCTACCTCCTGCCCGCCCGCCAGACCCCCCCCGGCCTCCCCCCCGAGCCCCCCCCCCCCCACCCCCCCCCACTCTCCACAGCCCCTGCCTCAGAGCCCCCCACCCCCTCCCATAGCCCCC
>NC_048304.1:41052408-41071800 GCF_013100865.1 Trachemys scripta elegans
TCTTGGGGTGTCAGCTCGCTCAGCCTGTGGATTGCAACCCCCCCAGGCCTCACCCCAGAGCCACCCGCTCTCCACAGGGCCCATCCTCAGCTTCTCCTGCCTCAGTGCCACCTCTCCTGACAGCCTTCCCTCCGCAGCCCCCCGCTCTCCAAAGCCCCTGCCTCAGAGCCCCCTCCCATAGCCCCCACCTTCCGTAGTGCCTTCCACAGCACCCCCACCTCAGTCCTCCCCTTCACCTCCCTCCATAACCCCTACCCTTCATTTCTCCACCTCCTCCCATAGCCCACCCCCTCCACAGCCCCCCACTCTCCACAGCCCCTGCCTCAGAGCCCCCCACCCCCTCCCATAGTCCCCTACCCTCAGAATCCCCCACACCTCAGAGTCCCCCATCCTTCACCTCCCTCAGGGGAGCCTCCACCCCGCTCCCAGCTGGACCTGGCAAGGCTGCGGCAGCTCAGGCTGCGGGAGGCACTGCAGCGCGGGCCATTCCCGGGTGCAGGAGCTCAGGCTCCTGGGAGCCGCCGCGTACCAAGAAACTTTCTCTGTGCCGGGACCCGCACCTGGGCAGCGGCTCCGCCGGGGGGAGGCAGTCCTGGCTGCACGGACTGCTGGCGGGGGGCTCCTTGCACGGCCAGGACGGAGGGGGGAGACTGAGGCTCTGCCAGAGCCGCGGGGGATGCTTGAAGGAGGAAGAAACTGCCGCGGGTCCCCCGCACCAGCAGCTGGCTGCAGAGATGCCACCGCTCCTAGCCGTGGGGCGCAGGGTTGCAGCAGCACGGGGGGGGTTGCAATCCGCAGGCTGAGCGAGCTGACACACCAAGAGGAGAGGAGGCAGTGGGTAGGGTTATCATACGTCCGTGTTTTCCGGACGTTTTTATATATTTAAAAAATCCTCCTGGACAGCAATTAACAACTAAAAAGCTGGACATGTCCGGGGAAATACGGACGTATGGTAACCCTACCTCAGAGGAAATATGTTGCATAAAGTATGCCGAAAGAGGGAAAGTGCACGTTAATATTACTAGTAGGAATAGGCCAGCAGAAAGACTGTTTTCTGCTGTAGAGAATGAGTAATGTGGACAATTTGAGATGCTACATGGCCTAGAGAAATATGGGTGGTTTAACAGCAAGGAAGCAGAGTGTGACTACTTAATGGCCCAGGACTCCTGCCTTAGAACCAAGTGATTGGTCCAAGTTCCCAGACACCATAGAGAATGACAGCTGGACAGATATGGTTTCCATTTGAAATTTGGAAGCATAGGGTGCTTCTCAGCCTTGACTATATAAACATTTTAGTTGACTGTCAATTCTGTGCATGTATGTAAGCAATTTATGTGATATATGCTTGTAATACCAGCCACTTCTACTGTGATTCTAATCTCTGTGTACAGTCACCACCAATAAATATTTTATACTAACATCCACATGAAATGGAAGTATGCCACCCACACTGGCAATGAACTCCATAACGACATTGTTCACACCATATTTTTTCTTGCTTAGAAAGAATTAATAATGCTGGATGGTTAGAGCTAAAGTTAAAATATACAATTCTTAATATACTTTGTTTTGTCATAGGTTCAGTGTGGGATGGGGTATTGGTCACTAGTATAAATGCAATTGTATAAACATAACTGCCAATGTTGCCAATATGAATTATTCCAATAGAGTTAAATAATATTTATATTCAAACCACATGTAAGCTCTCCCTCATCTTCAGACTACTTTGGTATTTGCTGAAGAAGCAGTTGATTCAGTTTCTTGGCCCATAGCAACCCTTGGCATCATAACTGACTTCTTGAATAACTTTCTAAAACAGGCAGAGGACAGTAACAAAAACTGTTGTAAAACCCCAAGCTGCAGTTTAATCTGCAAAACATCTACTTTATCGAAAAGCTGACAACAAAAATCACAAAATGTTCTATCAAGCCATGCATACAATGAGTCTGGTCCCAATGATTTGGAAACCCCTATTATGTACAAGCAATGCTCTGATAAACTTTTCAACTATAGCTCAGTTACCATTTCTCTTGTTTTTGCCCAGTATTCAAAGAGAAGCACAGGTGAAACACAATCAAACAAAATATGGCCATCATACAGAGAATTTAAAAAGGATATTGCGAGAGAGATTTTCAAAGGCACTCCTATTGACTTTCATTGGCACCTTCCTGCCCTTTAGTGCCTTTGAAATTCTCCCCCTTAATCCTTTCTGTGCTATTGTATCTGTAAGTAAAAATCAGAACGTGTTCTGCAGATTGTGTTCTTTGAGAATTTAATTGTGCTGGGGAGTACCTTTTTTTTTAAACAAAACCCAGAAGATCTGCTGTGCTTTGTTCCAGCAAATATATGTATAGTAATTTCAAGTTTTGCACACATTTTAGAACCCAGGCCAGTTCAGCATATACAAAGTTGGATTTAAAACATGTAATCAAGAAAATAAGGGAATATAATGCAACTCCTTTCTGAAGCAAAGATTTGCCAGTGTGTCATTGCATCTTGTAGCCAGCATCATAGTTTCTTGGTATAGAATTCAAGGTACTTTCAAAATGACTCAGTGAATCATCTTTCTCACAACTGGACATCAGAAAGCATTAAAAAAAGCATGTTAAATTAGCATGCTATTTTTTAAGCACACTGCATTTTCTGACTAGCTAACAAAATAATCCATGACACTGTATGGAACAAAATAAAGCATTTGTGAAGATCATCACTCTCATCCAATATACAAGTGATTTAAAAAATCACAACCTCTTCAAACACAATAAGGGTCTCTAACATGGAAGTCAATTTTTCTCTAAGAACCACCTAACTATAAATAGAGATTCACTAAAACTGGAAAGACAGTCTGCACATGCTGCATGAATACATTGGAAAACCTCAGCCCTATAGTGAAATCTAGAAGTAGAAACAAGTGGGTATTTCATCAGACAGGTTCATCTGTATGCCTCTTCTGATTCCACCGCATTTTCACTTTACTTACTGCAAAACTATGACTTCTGTTGATACAAAAATGCTGACAATTTTTTTAAATTAATGTTACAAAAACTGGGCCAAATGTAACCTGAGTGCAATGCTGTTGATTTCAGTGGAATTCCACCGATTTATTCTAAGTGTGAATTTTACTCTCCAGGTGCAATATGTAAGCAAAACATGAGGTGCCATAGAAGGGTTTTTAATAGCATTTTTATTTAACTGAATCGCAGTACTCAACTGCAAAACATGATAAATATCCCTGTTCACTTTCTAAATACCATCCCAGTTCCCTATCTAAATGTTACGAGGAGTCCTGGTGGTACCTTAGAGACTAACAAATTTATTTGTCTCTAAGGTGCCACCAGGACTCCTCGGTTTTTTTTTTTTTGCTGATACAGACTAACACGGCTACCACTGAAATGTTGTGATAGTTCTTTAATCACAATTCTGATGGCTGTGCAGATTCCACAAAATGGCTGCAAGAATCCCAGATTAAAATATTTAGTGAATGTCACATCAGTCCAAAAGCAAAGCTACACAGACATTTATTACAAAAAAATTAACCAGTAATATGGAAAATTTTAGCATGGCATTCTCCTATTCTACACATGCCAAGTAAAGGCATCTGTGCCTTCCAGCCCCAAACCCAACTGAAATCTTCAACCTGAAGCAAGAGAAAGGAGAAAAATAATGTATAGCTTACCACTATCTAGCCAAAATGAGAAGGCTAAACCTTATTTCACACAATAATTCCCAGTATTAATCTTGTCCACTAGCATTCTACATGGGCAACTACCGTATTTTCCGGCGTATAAGACGACTGGGCGTATAAGACGACCCCCAACTTTTCCAGTTAAAATATAGAGTTTGGGATATACTCGCCATATAAGACTACCCCTCTTCCAACGCACACCAAAAAAAAATTAAAAAAACATCAGATTTGATTTCAATATGGTAATTTTAATTCAAATGCTTATGACATGCAGGTACTTAGCAGGAAAACTGTCACTTATAAACATAAGGCTGTTTGTCATCAAACATGTAAACATAAAACAGTGCAAGTGGATTAAACTTTTCCTAATTCACTCTAAAGCTGAAAGGAAGGATAAGACAATAAACCCATGGGAGCTGCCATGCTGTTTGTTTTCTAAGCTGTCAACCAAACTGGAACTGATGATGATAGGAGGAAGATAACAAACAAGAGAGAGAGAGCAAGTGCCGGGCAAGTCCCTGGCGAGTTAGCAACGCCCATCATAACTGCAAGCTACGGTATTTTTACAGGTTTTGCTGGCGTGACAGTTTCCCTTTAAAAGCCTTCAAAATCCTCCTGTTCGTCATCTGATATCATAAGTACATCAATGACATCTTGTGATACATTTGTAAGGCAGTCATCGTATGGATCGAATTCCGTATCAGATGGTGTGGTCTCAGCTTCGGCTTCCTCATCATCTTGCCACAAGTAGTCGTCCTCCATACCATCTAATGAATTTGATATGCCACACTTCTTGAAAGACTTGATTACTGTTTCTGCATCAATATCATTCCAGGCTTTTATGACAAACTTGCACAAAACATCCAACTGTGGAGCACGCATGTTTCCTCCTTTTGTGAATGACTTTTCGCCGCTAACCATCCATTCATTCCACTGTTCTTGAATGCGATCTTTAAATGGCTTGTTTAGGCACACATCCAGTGGCTGTACCAACAATGTCAATCCTGCAGGAATAACTGCCGCATCTGTGTTTAGTCTTGCAAGCATTTGCTTGGTGCTGGGAGTTAAATGAGCCCTGAACATATCCCACACCAGTAGACTACATTTTTGAATAAGTCCACCTGGTCGCCTGCTCCATACATTATCAAGCCATAGCTTTACCCCTTCTTCATCCATCCAGCCTTTTTCATTCACATGTACAAAACAACCAACAGGGAACTTGAATTTCGGCATTGTTTTTCTTTTAAAAATAATCATTGGTCTCAGTTTGGCGCCATCAGCTGTGCATCCTAGTACCACTGTAAAACTGGACTTCTCATGTCCTGTTGTTTTAATTAAAATTGTTTTTTCACCTTTTTGATGGACAGTTTTATTTCCAACCATATCAAAAGTCATTGGAGTTTCATCCATATTTCCAATACTACTTAACGCATAGCCATGTTTAGTGCGCTGTTGTATTACGTATCGATGGAAACTATTTACTTTGCTATCAAGATCTGCAGGTAATTTTGGGGCAATTTTCATCTTTTGCCTCAGTACCATATTATGCCTTCCCATGAATCTAGTACACCAGGATACAGTGGCCTTAAATCTGTTGCTGTGATCTGGGTTAGATTTGGCCCACTGAAGTGCAAACAAATGTATTTTATTTCGTGTCACTACATAACCGTTTTGGTGATGCTCATTCACCATGTCTGCTACATGTTTTTCGAGTTCTGGCCAATGTGGAGTGCCTCTTCTTAATGCACACTTACCCCTTGGCATACTCTTTAATGCTTTTTCATTTGCTTTCCAGTCCCGAACCATCTTTTCTGTTATTCCATATTGTCTTGCAGCAGCGCAGTTATTATGTTCCATGGCAAAGTTTACAACTTTAAGTTTGAAACTGGCTTCATATTTCTTTCTTCTTGCTGGTGGAGCCATGATGGGGTTTTGACTGTTGGACATTTGTATACTGTACTGTATGTACTGGTGCTATACTGTATGAACAGGTACAGATACTGGTGCTGTACTGTATGTGGTACCCAGTATACAACAACCAGCCAATCACGGCAAGCGATATACCTTACCGGCGATTGGCTGGTTGTTGTATACAAAGCCTGCTTGGATTGGTCAGCTCTCCCTGCCTGCCCAGCCCTCCCTGTCTCCAAGACTATCAGAGCGGTAGTGCAAACACGCCTCTTTCACCCGTCTGGCCCGTCCTTGTATCCTATTACCTCCTTCTCTGCCTCTCAGATCTCGCACATGCGCGCCTGCGCCGCTTCACTGCAGTCCTCAGGAGCGAGATCTGAGAGGCAGAGAAGGAGGTACGGTAATAGGATACAAGGGCAGGCCAGACGGGTGAAAGAGGCGTGTTTTTCTGGGCACAGCGCCGCTCTCTTTTTTCCATACCCCGGGCGTCCCGGACGCCTGCAGCTTGCTCCGCCCTTCACTTACACCTTCCCGGTGAGGCGCCCCCTCACCTCGTCATCGGGCGGGGATGCGGCCGCGGCCGTTTTTGAGTTCCCCCCACCATATGCGGCGACCGCAGATTCTCCAGTCCGGCTTGGAAGTTTCAGCACCCGCCCTATAAGACGACACCCGGCGTATAAGACGACCCCCGACTTTTGAGAAGATTTTCCTGGGTTAAAAAGTAGTCTTATACGCCAGAAAATACAGTAATTATCTTACTAAAATCCACTGATTAAAAATATATTGACTATACTATGTGAGCAGTCTGAAACTTCAGCATAAACCAGAAGAGGAAGACAATGAAGGTACCATGAAATAAATCATAAGAAAAGACAGATCTGTTCATAAACAGAAGAGACTAAACTAGAAATAACTAAATAAATAAAATGGAGATTTGTGGCAATTCCACTGAGTCAACTCTTCCTGCTGTTGTTTTTCTACTTCTCTTCTACACAGAATGAAGCATCTGTGCAGTCTTCTTTCCTGCCATTCATAGCCATGAACAAGACTCTCACACCTCTTGTGCAGGGTATATTCTTTGAATATGTCACTGCAGAACTTTTGTGAGCTCTTTTTAAACAAGCCCAACACCACTTGAAGATTCTAATTTCCTTTCTCCATGAGTAATATGAAGCTAAAAACAGGAAGACAAATCTTGCACCCACCCTTAGTTAATAAATGTAGAAACTGACATTATTTTATGGTGTTTTGATTATAGTTCCTCTTTTTAACATCCCCTCTATTTCTAAGTGATAGGCTCATCTTAGATTATAGGAAATGGGAAAAAGAAGGTAAGGCCAAGAGTCATCAAGACCAAAAAACACAGACAGGTTAATCAGAACTTCTGCTTATCAGCCATAACAAGGGCAGGTGACTCAGTTGTTCCTAACTAGTGAAAAGGAGAAAAGAGTAAATATTGATAGGTGGGTTTTTTTTAAATAAAAGCTATGTCACTCATATTAAATCCATGTTAATTTATTAGCCTCAAAGCCAACTGCACATATTTGAAACGATGAACGAAGTAGAATCAGTGCAAATAAACCATTCTTGGCTTTAGAAGCAAGTCATGTCTATCCAGAAAGGAAAATATGCAAGGTTGATTCATGAAGTGATTTATATCTGCAAACATCACCTTAGTCAAATAACTATTTTATAGTACAATACTGATTTTTCTAAACCTAACCTGAGTGTCTGAATGATCTTACTAATGAGATTTTTTACCTGCTCTCTCACTGCACCTACTCAATCTATTAATAAATAAGAACCAAAATCATCCCTCCTAAAAAATAATCACAGTGAAAAACATCTTTGAACATAAATTATGCTAGCAAAAGAAATTTTACTGCACTGAAAAAACTTACCATGAGTTAGTAAGTGCTTTTCCCTTCAAACTCATAAGCAATGTACTGATGGGATACATTGGGAAGAAACATTGATACTCAGCAATGCATTCAATAAATAAAGCTACTTAGCATGGATCTGAGGTGTGCCTGGGTTTCAGGAGAGAGCGATGACCATGAACTTGAATAGCCTTTAGCAACAGACTTATAGAGCAGCAGGGAGATATGTCTGAGAAGCCATTACTTTCCATCCACCCATCAGACAAGTACCACAATGGTGGCCATAAAACACAGGAAGAGAGTTTAGAGAGTATGAAGAAAGATGAGAAAAATGTAATGACTTGTAGGATGGGGCTTATTCAACTTAAAACTGAAGATGGTACAGTGTGATGGCTAAAAATATAGACCTTCAGAGTACTTTTTCCTCATCATAAATGGATGTCTATTCAATCAGATCGCAATACTAAATGCAACACAAAATGAATATTTACTGGAGACCTATTAGCCAGAGAACAAAACATACTATTTGGAGGCTGATATGATAGTTGACTGAGGGTTGGGGGGGCACCAAAAAAGGTCCAGGGGCAACACCCCATGTTGGAAAGTCCATCATGCACTGCCTCCTGCTGGGAAAATAAAAGGGTGCTGAGATTCTAACCAGCTTGCTGCCCTTGGGTCCTGCACCTTCTTTTATATCACTCTGGGAAGTAGGCATCTAATATAACCTCTCTTCACAGCTGTTGGGGAAAAGCTGCTTCTTCAACAACCCTCACCATAGGCCTCCTGGCTGCTGTATGGGGACTAGGCCTTTTTTGTTTGTTTTATTGTTTCCTTTTTAAAATATCATGTGTAATAATGCTGGAAATGGATTGTCTGTCTCTAACCTTCTCTCTATCTCATCTTAAATTTTGTTTGGAAATTGCCTTAGTTTGACAACTTTTTTAATGTTAGCTTATAAAAATCATTTTTTCTGTGGAGTTGGTACAGTCTCAACAGACAGTGAGCCAGAGCAGTTCCTGGAAACAGAGAGCCTGGGATGCTTATATGCTATAAAGGAGGCCACATATTTAGATCTCTGTTCCGAATTACAGTTATTCCATCTACATCAATGTTACCAAAATATGTCTAAAAAAAGATAATAAAAAGTTTCTTGTGGAGCTTGCAAGTCCCATATTGCAGTGCAAGTGAATTCACTCATCAAAGCCTTCCTCCGACCCCCTGACACCATTGCTTCTCTTTTTAGACGTTTAAAAATATATCATATGTAGATATACAGTAATTTAGGCATCTGATAAACACTTAACAGCAACTTTGAGGTCTGCTGCTGCTTGTTGTCCAAAGAGTTTGAGAATTTCCTATTGACATGTTATAATCCATAAAAACCACTCAATCACTACATGAGAAGATATCGTCAAATAGATAGTCAAGAATCTGTCATATTATGAAGCCTCATGCACAGTGCTTCTGAGGCTGTTGCAATGACCTATTGACAAGTCTCTGAGCATTAGGTACAGTACTTACCATATCCAACCCTAGCGAAGTTATCAGTAGCAGTAAAGCATACTACTGAAGGAAAATAGCGAATTTAGTACCCATGAAAAGTGCTGGACTGAAGGCACCTGGAGACAAATCCTGTGTTTAAAAAAAAAAGAAATAATCCAAGCTGCAAAACACTGCCCCCTACAACATGCCTTAACCCAGTATTGGAGGGATTTATTCTAGAGAGTAAGCAGCCCCATCACTTCCTTTTTCGCCCTTGTTTGTTGAGACTGCCATCAAGGGGACCAATTAGTGCACATTTTGATAGTGTTTCTGATGTAGACTTTTGTCCAGTTGGAAATGGACTGAGACACCAAACACATTTGAACCTACAGTTGATGGGAAAGTTATCCTTTTGCCTCACTTGTCAGAGAAATGAGAGAACCTTAAGAACTAAGTTGCTAGTAAGTGAATCAGCAGACATACAAGGGAGGAATTACCAAGGGCCAATTGTGTTCCACATTTTATGAAAACACATAAAGGGGGTTGGAAGGTCTATATGATTTGCAAAAGGTTTTACTTTATCTCTGGTTTGAGGAAGAATCAACAAGCAGAAGAGGTTAAAATACATAGACACTGTGATGGGGTGTTTACCCCACACCGGAGAGGAAGGGGTTAATGGATGTCGCATGGGCCAGCCATACCCTGTCCCAGAGAGCAGCAGTGGAGATGAATCCTCCAAGCAGCCTAGGGAGGCTGCGCAGGAAGCCTCCAATTGGAGGGAGGCTGCACAGAGCAGCCAATCAGGGACCAGCGGGCTCACATAAACGGGAGCTGCAAGGCAGAGCAGGGTCAGTGGCTGCTGGGCACTCAGGGAGTGAGGATTGTGACCCTGAGAGGCTGAGAGAATATAAAGTACCTTGGACAGAGCAGTTGCTATCAGGGACCAGGGAAGCAAGAGGGAGCTCCTAGCTGGCTGCTAGGACTAGCTGCTTCAAGGCTCTGAGAAGAGGGCAAAGAAGGTGTTGGGGCTGCATGGAAGTGAAGCAGCAGAGATGGAATTTAAAGGCGCAGCAGGAGGCTATCTACAGGGTCCCTGGGTTGGGACCTGAAGTAGTGGGCGGGTTCAAGTCCCTCCCACTCATCACTAGAGAAGTGGCTGGACTATAGAACTGAGAGATACTTGCCCTCTGGCAGGGGGAAACACGAATGGGCTGAGTCATGAAAAGGATGCTGTGGTTCCTGGACTGAGGTCATGTCTGCAAGCAGACATGAGGGCGAGAGAGGAACCATTAGGAGAGGTAGACAAGACAAGGGCTGAGAGAGCTAATCCCTGAGACAGCCAGCAGGAGATGCTGCTCTGGTGAGTGAACTCCATCACAAACACCAAGAAACTAAATCTTCATAAATGAGAACTACACGTACAGAAAAGTGTAAGCATCTTTTTCCCAGTCATTAAAGTTGGCCTGTGGAAGCACTCTGTGATGCCATGCTGATTAAATTTAAATTTACTGTTTTAAGCTCACAATACCTCACTTATTTCTCCACTGGTCCTGCATTTCTCAGTTACTTCTGTTCCCAAGTAGGTAAAGAAGACCCATCTAGCACTGAGTTTCTTCCTTTCACAAAAGTCTGAGTCTAAGCTAAAACAGGACCACTTGTAACACACTGTACCATTCATCATGACTCAGAAAAAAACAGAACTTTTGTGTAGGTGGAAATGACACCAAAAGAAAAGCTAAGAGGCTGCCTGATTAATATAAGCATACAAATGAATCTCTTATTCTTCTTAGGTGACTACTCCAGCACCCTCTTTTTAAATGCGTCTTCACTAGGAGAAGCCTAAACATTTGCCCTCTATGACCTTACATTACCATTTCTGAAGTGCTAGCCTTGACATACCATTCACCCAGTTTTACAGCCTGCTAATCTCATAATTTTCCTGAGAATGATGCATGGTTTAAGAGAATCACACGTGCAGTTCTTCCAGGAGTATTTCCCATATTTCCCCTTAGCAATAATTACATTTCATGCACCACAAAACTCTAAGGAAATTGAGCTCCTTAGCCATAAAAACTACTGTACTTTTTCTTCCCAAAGATTTGTCTCCAACAACAACCGAGCGTCACATGAGTGAAAGTCTGAATGATATTTCACTCATGTGATTCTGTTTCTATGCAGGCTAAACCTCTCTTTTCTGTTTTGCATGACTCCACAAGCTTTTTTGAGATTTAAGGACTAATCCTATTTCACCAAAACATATTTGTTTGCCTCAGATCCAGTTTCTTTCTCCCTCCTCATTGCCAGTGAGCGAGTTTGGATTCTTTTCAATCAGTATGCAGAGCAGTGCTGAGAAATACGTTTACATTTTTTAAAATACTGCAGTAGTAAATGTCTATTAAAAATCATTATGGTTTATCTGAGAATTTTAAGCCTTTAAGTCAGTCTTTTTAGCTGGCATGTTTTAGAAATGAATTCAATCAGTTTAATACATTCTGGGGTTAATTTTAATGCTTATGAAACTGAAAATCTAATAGCATTTGCTAGAGCTAACCATACTTTAGTTTGGGCAAGCACTGTGCTAATGTTCCTACATAGCTCTGCCAGCATGTTTTCATGCTGACCATCATATCCTTGTTATTCCACTAGAAGGATTGTCGAGTACACAGTTCTTGTGATGGAAACCATGGTCTCATTCATCTGGTTGGCTGACACCTTCTAACGGGGGAGTTAGTCACTCTTGTTAGTGTTTTGTCATGACATTTTATGGCGTTCCCCAAAGAGGGATAGGAGCTACTTTTTCCATGTCTTTGGAGGTACTGTATATGTGGTGCAACAATGACTGTGTTGTGGTTTCAGGGCAGGGCCGGCTCCAGTATTTCTGCCACCCCAACAAAAAAAAAAAAAGTTGCGATCGGCAGCAGCAGTTTCAGCAGCAGGTCCTTCGCTCCTAGAGGGAGTGAGGGACCTGCTGCCCCCGAATTGCCGCAGGTGCCGCCCCTCTCCCTTGGCCGCCCCAAGCACCTGCTTGTTAAGCTGGTGCCTGGAGCCGGCCCTGTTTCAGGGATTCCTGGAAAGTCATTTAAAATCCTTTTAAAAATAAGCATTAATCCCTTTTTTCTTTTGTAGATATTGGGAATAATAGAATTCCAGGGTTTTCTGCATGTCAATCAGGAAACGTCTGTCTCTGTATCCACATGGAGCTCACTGCAAGAACAGGACCTCTCCGCGTTGCTTACATGGATATACGCTGTGATACGGAGAGAGGATTGCAAAGCAGTTACACAGCAATTTAGCAGGCAGTGTTTGGCATCCTCATCAAAACCTCTGCAGAATCTAAATAAGTAATTTAATTTTCTTTTCATTTATATTTTGCAGGCTTTGAGCAGATCCAGGGATGAATCATTGTTACATTTCAGATTACGTTATAGCAGTGTGACAATGAATGATCCAATTTCAATGATTTATGCAGGTGATTCTTCTTGAGAAGAAATGGAGAAAAAGAAGACGTGCTGCAGTGAGCTTGCCTCATTTCCAGACATAAAATATCTCATGGCAAAAATTTGAAAATGGAGAAGTCAAGTTGTGAGATTGGCATATGTTGAAGTTTATGGCCAGGCAATTTCTTTGAATCTTTGACATAAATTTGTCTGGCCTCAGAAAAGTCTCTATTTAGCAGCTTTGGCAGGCAGGGATGCAATAGTTACAGGAGATCAAAGCCGGAAGATTCTGTATTTAAACCAGAAGTGATTATTAACATCTATGCAGAAGTCATCTCAGCAGACTCCAAGAGATGTCACTGAGCTGCACAATCATTGGTGCACATAATGTACCACTGTAATAACAATGTTATTATTACTGCATCATTTCCCATCCTCCACGCAAAGATCTTCCCTCTTTGTAAGTCAGTTTCAATGACGGTTCATGAACTAGTTCCTATAGAAGTTAAATCACCTTAACTGACTGTGCTGGGCTAACATCCAGAACCTATAACAAGAAACTAAACAAACAAAATAAAAAGCTTTTAGACCTTGTATTGACAGGCATACACTATTCTAATAATCATGGAGATGGTAGGAAATTCCTTTGATGAATGGCTAAATGTATTATTAGCAGAGACTCTTGGGAAAGGAGAATGGTTCCACTTAAGTCTATTATGAATTATGTATGTACGTATTTCTAGAAGAGCCTACAAATAAAGTGGTTTAGTCTTTTGGAAAGCGCTTAGGACTAGCATGTGACTAGCCCTAGAGCAGCTGAGCAGTTGGGGCCTTTAAGCAGTCATGTAAGGACTTCCTGGTTTGCAGTTCCTGGCATTTAGGGGAACTCAGGGGCTGTGCCTGAGATGTTTCTCATCCAGCCATCTCAGAAGTAAATGGACAGGATTTATGTGGGGAGTAGGCAGATTAGGGTTTACTGGACATACAGGGGGAATATACTGAACCCTCAAATTATAACTCATCCCCCAACAGAACAGGGTGTTGAGGTGGGTAAAGAGAGTAGGTAAAGAGGATTGGTGATGAGATACCAGATGTCACTTTTAAAGTGCTGATTCAGAGTCTAGTTCAATAGGGATTGGAAGCTTACTTGTCACCAGTTCTTATAGGGCAGGTGTCCATTTCACAAGAAAAACCATGACATTTGCCACTAATGGGCAACCTTGCAGCATCCTCAGCTAACAGACCTACTATCTGCTCGCTCTCAGAAGTGGTCCCATCCAAGTCCAGTGGGTAACTTTGCCATGTCTGTGCTGTACTGTACTCTGCAAATAGAAGACTTCAATTTCCCGTACTTTCAATCTGGCATCTTTCACAAGCACTAATATTTAAAAGAGCCACAGAGGAAAGACAATATAGACCCTTATAGGGAAAAGTGGAAACTTGGTTCCCCCATTTCTGTTTCATCAACAGGAAATTGCCTCTCCATCTAGTCTACAGAAAAACATAGACCATAAGAAGAGTTAAGAGGGAAACTGAGAATCACTGGAATCAGGACAAGTTCACTTCCTCTAAAACATCTTCATAGCTCTTCATGTACAAAGCCTCAATCCTACTCCAACAATTAGCATTTGTACATTAACTTCTGCGTTTCTAGTCTGAAATTTTAAAAGTAATGAATATTTTAGTGCTGATAAATGGTTATACATCAATGGCCCTATATATATATATATTAATATATTACTATAATAGAATATTTAATTATATTTAATTTGTGTTACAGTAGCACCTAGGCACTGTACAAGCTCAGTCTCTGTGGCCTATCTAATTCTTGGCATCTTTGCTGAGCCTGCCTGATCACCTTGCCAGTTAGTGATCACAATACTGGGTTTTGGGGGCTTTTTGTGTTCTAGATATCTGTCCACTGGGAAGACTTCTAAATTTATTTCAAAAGGGATTGGAAACAAACAACAATTAGATGGGGTTAATGTCAGTTCCTATCTGGGCTGGAGCAGCCTAAGTGAAATATTATATCATATTACCAGTCCCGTGGGCTATTCATTCATTTGCTTGTTTTTTCTCCTTTTTGTGGATTTGCTACACAGAAGATAAAATAAAATCATCTCTCAATCCAGAGGCCAGTTATTAATATCTTTTTTTAACAGGTACTTTAGCCGAATATTTAAATTCCTCATTTTCTGCGAGGCTCTTTTGCAAAAACGATACTCTGCTCAACTTAAAGCTATATTTTTTAAGTGAAAAATTTAAGTGCATGTAATGGTTTTTTTCTAACTGCTTATTCAAAAGGTTGTTGAGATGTATAAATAGCTAAAACATTTTTACAACACAATACCATTTTTAAGCATAACATCCCAAGCCTCTGTAAACAGGCCAGTTTACTATAAACAGTCTATGCTCTGAAAGGCAGCCTTTACACACTTGGTATTTTAAATCTGTTACTGTTAAATGAAGTAACCAAACATGGTGTTCTAATATATTCTGAGAACAAAATGGATTTTGGCAAAAAAAATGAAGGTTTTATAATTTAAAAAAAATCCTTAATACAACAGACTTGTATTACTTGATTCATATAAACTAGAAGACATTCTTGATCTCACCAGTTTTGCTAAGAAAAGAAATCTTTTGAGAGCACAAGGGACATCTGAAGAAACCAATACCAACACATGTGCATGCACATGCCCGCGTGCACACCCGCCCCAAATTTCTATACGCTTTATCCAGTTAAAAAATGTCAAGACTGGAATCAATTTGCTTCAGTAGTTGAAGAGAAATCTAGTGAATTATCTAGCAATATATATGTAAATGTTCAGTATATTAGTAAGATGCTGGGATGATTTACAAGACAGATTTCATGTGATTTTGCATAATACAAAATTTTTCTAATATTGAAGGAGGTGCTGTATATTTCTAACTCTTGCAGTACGTTGTGCTGTATTTATTTTCACTATTCTGTTACCAAATATAAAACCACATTTCCCAGAGAGAAAAAAAGTAAACTACATTTTTATCAGTAGCCCTAACTCCTGACCCTATGAACAGAAAATAGAACACTCTTTCTCTATCACTGGGATATTGGGAAAACAATGCTCTTCAGATGGTAACTCACTGAGTCAATAAATTTAATTGCCGTAGTCAAAAAATAAAAATATAAACTTGGCCAAATCAGTTCAATTATATTCCAAAGAAGATTTTATAGAAGATCAGATAAGGAAGTCTGCTATAAAAAGACACCAAATTCAACTATTTAAATTTTCCCAACTGTTTTCTGAAGGAAATTAACAATTATGTGTAGACATATTATCCTATAAGTACAACTAGCTACTGTATTTTACAGGATATTTACATGTTTGATCAGTTTCAAAAATTCATATTCTCTGTTCAGATTAAATAATTATCCACCCCATACACAACACTTATAACAAAGTTTTGCATTTTTCCATTAGTCTATCTCTAAACAGTAAAGCTTTACAGATTATTGATCTGTGGATAGCAGTGTGACTAGAGTTGTGCTGAACAAGATTATTAAGGTTATAATTTTTTATTAAAGTTCATTGATAGATTTATATAGACATCTGTAAAGCTATGCTTATTTTTACTAGTTGCACTTTTGAACCAGTTAAAAAGAGTTACTCAGCAGAAAATGAACTTTTTATAATTCACACACACAACTGAGTCCCTCTATTGACAATTCTTGTTTCCAGTTCCACGTAAATTGATAAGTGAGATGACTGTATAATGACAACTTGTGAATGTTTATAGTGTTTCTTTCAAAGCAGTTGAATAAAAGTTGGGGTTTTTTTTTTCTCTATTTAAGGAAGGGGAATATAAACAACCACCTGCCTTTTTTGTAAACTTCTCTGTCTTGCACTTAAATAGTCCTGTGTAAGTTGTTCAATTGTTCAATTAGTTACTTAACTGCCTTATTTTTGTGCATCAGAACAATTAAAAAGTACAGTCTATTCTCCAGTGATAAGAACAACCTGATTTTTTGTTTTTATTTCACATAAATACATTTTAATTTGTTAAAAGTAACATAAGTCTAGTCAACTACTGGAACACATTTTTTTCTGACAATGAATATATATTAGTGCAGTATTGAAAAAAGCATAGAATTGCTCTACTATAAAATTATGCTGAACACATTCTATAGAGTAAGCAAAGATCAATTGTCAATTCTGGCCTCATTACAAGTTTCATTTTTTATAAATAGCAGTAGGTTATAAATGCATTCAAAGTCTTAATTCCTTCTGTTTGCACCTTATTATTCTTGAATAAGTGTTATCTACACTTGTTTTATGCAGGACTACCAAAGGGCATGTCACTAGTTAAAAAAAATGCTACAAGAATAGTAGCACACTGATGTTTCTCAAACCCCATCTGAAATTGAAATTAGTTTTCTGACACAATCTGCTGGTGTCTCTGTTTAACAACATTATAACTCCTGGTAGACAGTGCTTCATTTACAGATTACTCTTTTCCACATAATATATTTAGGTTTTAACTCTTTTGTGCATTACATTTATCTACATGCATTTTACATTATCTGAAATGGGATAACAACAAAGTAGGAGTTTTAACTAAACATTATCAATAATATATCATGCACTTTCTGTCCCTATTAGTTCATGGCTACTGCTGATGTACTTAGCATAAGCAAGCTATTAGACTTGCCAAAATGGCTCAAATGAAACAGAATTATAAAGTTATTAGAAAAGAAGATACAAGGCCAAATTCAGGCTCATTAATGGAATTTTGCGAAGTAAGCATACCTTCTGATATAGAAGCAATGTTATTAACTGCCTGTATTATGTCTGGCAGCAGCCTCACCAATAGACATTATCCCAAATAAGTTGTTCTTGATAGAAGCAGGAATAAGTTGAGTGGATGCTTCTAACGGGTGTGGCTAGTTAAGGAAGTTTAAGGGCAAAAATATACAAATGTTGACCCCCTTGTTCCTAGATCCTGCTTGCAGTTTTTCTCATAGACGTTCTGTGGAGCAGATCATCTATAGGTTTCAGGGAACAGAGTCAAAACTGAAGCGAAAACCACATTACTCTAGTTGTACGGCTTTTCTGCTGGGATTC
Organism: Trachemys scripta elegans; assembly: GCF_013100865.1. Taxonomy (NCBI): domain Eukaryota; kingdom Metazoa; phylum Chordata; order Testudines; family Emydidae; genus Trachemys; species Trachemys scripta. Next base: position 41,069,906 of record NC_048304.1, read on the forward strand.
TTGAGCACAGCAACCTGCAAAGATTCTGCATTACAAGTATTTTCCAAAATTTGTCAGGATTTAAAAGTTCAGCATGAAGATCTTTGTTCTTTAAACTCATCCTTGCTTTGATCATATAACAAACCGATAAAGAGTGGGTTTAATTAATTCCTGTACAGAGGGTTGTCTTAAAGCCTAACACTTTGAGTGTACGCTCTAAGTATAAAAGAAGAGATAACAGATGGATACAGACAGATGGGGGAGCACAAGGAAACAATGGGACAATATTAGCGGATAAGCATCATCACAGCACACCAGCAACCTAACCATTGTCAAGTTTTTTGTATGCATCATGGCAAAGGAAAATTTTGAGGAGGGATTTCAAGGTGAATAATAAGGTAGTTTTGTGGATGTTTACAGCGAGCACCTTCCAGTGCAAACACTTTTTTGGACCCTCTTAAATCAGCTTACAGAAGGCTTACATTAATTTATGTTAAGTCAGTTCAATTAATATAAGCCATTTGTAAACCAATCTATGTGTTAATACCGGGTTTGGTTTGCACTAGCTTAACTGAATTTATTTAAATACCCATTACAGTTAAACAAATGTATAGGCCACCTCTAAAAGAACATGATACATCAGGTTTAGGACATTATGTTTAGGTTTAACAATTTTCCCTGTCATCTTGCATATACACCGCTACCTCGATATAACGCGACCCAAGATAACACGAATTCGGATATAACGTGGTAAAGCAGTGCTCGGGGGGGGGGGGCTGCGCACTCTGGTGGATCAAAGCAAGTTCAATATAACGCAGTTTCACCTATAATGCGGTAAGATTTTTTGGCTCCCAAGGACAGCGTTATATCGAGGTAGAGGTGTACGTACTTAAAACATGGGACCAGAGATTACCCCATCCCACATTACAAACCAAGGGAAGGAGATTTTTAGAGGAAAAAAATATCCATAGGGCCTTCCTCACAAAGAGTCCCATCGGGTGTGGGAGGGACTTGCATGCATCTGTACAGAAAAGGGTGTTAGGCCTACTCCCAAACCAGGTGTATCCTGGGAAGAAAATGCAGGAATCCAGGACCACTTGCACAGGATCCCTGATTCTTTGCACAGCTTCAGCCCCTTGGTCCCTCCCACTGTCTCCCTGTCAGCACAGCAGAAAAGCAGGAGGGGATATATGCAAAGAGGAGGGATGCACAGACCTGGAGAGGCACAGATCTGGAAGGACTCAAATGGCCTGTGGCTATTTGGCTCTTAATTTATCCCCCTGCCTTTTTGTCAAATCTTTCTAAGCTGTAAATTCTTGGTTTTAAAGGGCAAGATACTTGACCTCTTGAAGAAGTTTTCAAAAAATTATGGGTAAAGTATTCAGCTCTCCCTTCCCCCCAATTCATCTTGGGCTTTGAAAGAGCCTAACAAGTGTTTTAATTATAGGAAGGCAACTTTGCACATTTCACATACACAGAGTGATTTTACCTTCCTAAACTCTGAAAAATTAAAATACAAGTCCCACCGAGAAGACAAACTTTGCAGCTCCACCAGGAGATACTTCAAAGGTTTGCGCTGAAATATGCCATGCCAGGTGAATATCAGGCTGAATTTTTTATTTTATTTTTAATTTCAGTCAATTTCTAAGAAGGTAGCTAGGGGGGAAATGGTTTAGCCCAGGTTAAAAAACTGTGATAACATTTATTTTAGACCCTCTATGTCCCCCACCCACTACATTAGAGCAAAAAGAAGAACAGGAGTACTTGTGGCACCTTAGAGACTAACAAATTTATTAGAGCATAAGCTTTCGTGGACTACAGCCCACTTCTTCGGATGCATATAGAATGGAACATATATTGAGGAGATATATATACACACATACAGAGAGCATAAACAGGTGGGAGTTGTCTTACCA
>NC_048304.1:41072163-41176478 GCF_013100865.1 Trachemys scripta elegans
TATGCTCTCTGTATGTGTGTATATATATCTCCTCAATATATGTTCCATTCTATATGCATCCGAAGAAGTGGGCTGTAGTCCACGAAAGCTTATGCTCTAATAAATTTGTTAGTCTCTAAGGTGCCACAAGTACTCCTGTTCTTCTTTTTGCGGATACAGACTAACACGGCTGTAACTCTGAAACCTACATTAGAGCAGGATCTTGAAATCGGACAAGGGGCTGGCCTTTGTGTCAAGGATGTGACTGTTTTTCCCATGCAAATCTGGCTAAGTTGTAAGTCTTTGAAAAAAAACAATTTGCATATGCTCAATAGAGACTTGCTAGAGCAGAGGTGAGCAAACTATATGTGCTCCCTCCTGCCCGGCCCCTGAGCTCCTGGCCTGGGAGGCTAGTCCCCAGCCCTTCCCCTCCTGTTCCCCCTTCCCCACAGCCTCAGCTTGCCCTGCCACCGGCACAATGATCTGGGCGGCGCCGCTGCAGAGCCCAGCCTGACCCAGTGCTCTGTGCTGCGCGGAGCGTGGCTGTAGTGCTGCCAGCCACCGGTGCTCCAGGTAGTGCGGTAAGGAGGCAGGGAGCAGTGGGGGTTGGATAAAGGGCAGGGGAGTTCGGAGTGGTAGTCGGGGGTGGAGGGTGTGGATAGGGGTTGGGGTGGTCAGAGGGCATGGAACGGGGGGTTGAATGGGGGCAGAGGTCTGGGGGTCAGTCAGGAAGGAGGGGGGGTTGGATGGGGTGGCGGGGGCAGTCGGGGCAGGGGTTCCGGGGGCGGTAAGGGGACAGGGAGCGGGGGGGTGGATGGGGCAGGGGTCCCGGTGGGCCATCAGGGAACGGGGGGGTTGGATGGGACAGGAGTCCCAGGGGGGGGCCATCAGGGGGGGAGAAGAAGCGGGGGGCGGAGGCCGCCAATGCCCCACTCCCCTAATCAGCCCGCCATACAATTTCCAAAACCCAATGCGGCCCTCAGGCAAAAAGTTTGCCCGCCCCGTGCTACAGCTTAGCAGCTGAATTCTCCGAAGATTCCATCCATACTGAGCATGTTCCAGGCCAGATCTGAGCAGTGCTTTCCCTGAAATTGCCACTCTGGACGGCTGCAAGCCCAGGCTGGGTCTAAGCACTGGAACTCAAAGCAGGGAGGCAGTCTCTCCTGTGCTCTCAATGACCCCACTGCTGAGCCCACTTAGCTTGTAGGAGGAAGCTGCCTGATTCAAAAGCAAATGGGTCAAGAGCCAGATCAGGGGTAGGACTGGGAAGGATGGAGGAGTAGATTGGAACCCGAAAACCTGAAGGAGCCTGAAGGGAAAACTGGGAGTGGAAGCTGACAGGGACTGGAGAGGAAAACTGGGACTGCAAATTAGGTTGGGACTGGGGAGGATTCTGGGACCGGGTGGGGAAGGAAACCGGGAGTCAGTGAGGAGAGAGACAGCTCAGATAGTGGGTTGGGAGTTGGGGAACTGGGACTGACTGGACAAGGAGACTCGAGGCAAGGAGTGTGGGGTGTGGGTGAGGCACTGAGAAAGTAAATGGCAAGGAGACCAGAGCTTTGAGTCTAGACAGGTTTGAACAGGATGTGCTGGGCAACAAGACTGGAATGAGAACCCTGAAGTGTGGAGAATGAGACTGACTAGGAAGGAGAATGGGACACTGGGATGAGGAGCCGGGATAGGAAAGAGATAGGGGCACCTTGGAGAGGATAGCATAGGAGTCTAGTTTGGGGAGCAGAGGCAGAAGTATCTGTGTCCATTAGAACACCCCTCTCCAGGGCTAAGAATGGCACCTGGATTCCTGAGGGCTTGTCTTCATTACCCGCCTGGATCGGCAGGTAGAAATCGATCTCTCAGGGATCAAATTATCATGTCTCATCGGAACGCGACAATCGATCCCCGAATTGACACGCGTACTCCACCAGCCCAGGTAGGAGTAAGCGCCGTCGACGGGGGAGCCGCAGTGGTCGATTTGCCACCGCCCTCACAGCGGGGTAAGTCGGATCGGATACATCGAATTCAGCTACGCTATTCGCATAGCTGAATTTGCGTATCTTAAATCGATTCCACCCCCTCCCCCCCCAGTGTAGACCTCGCCTGAGTCTCACCATTCCTCTGTTGTCAGCAAATATCTGTGAAACCCACTGGCAAACGGTCCCATCCCCTTCTTGTGCTGGGCCTCACAGAGGATGACAACTTACTACTGCTATCACTTACTCCATTAGTTCAAGAGGCAAAGGTCTGTATGATGGATCTAAAGGCACCAATCCTGCTAATACACCATGTGGGTGAAAATATGATGGTACATGATGGAATTTCTGTTTTTTCCCCCATCTGCTTTTTTATGAACCTAGAAAATTACACCAAAAAGCTGCATTAAAAGAACATTATGAAACTTATAGTCAAGCACTCAAAAATTAGGAAATGCCAGAATTGAAGTTGCCTCTGCAACATTAGTTTAGCCCTCTTGTGTGTATGCATTATGATACAGTCTTTAACTATATGATTACATACTAATGCCTGCAACTACATTAGATTTTAATATAGTATATAGGTGGCAGCAAATCAGCCTACAGCACCACTGTTCCTCTTTTGCTGGACCACTTATCTATTCACTTGTTGAGTCTGTATTCTTTTTCTTTAGGATTGAAAAATTAAATGGCCACATGCTACCTTTAATTCCTAAAGTTAATATGATTTTCTTTATTTTGAGTCATTCTGCTCAATTACTTAAGCCATGTAAATAAGAACTATTTTCTACTTATCATTGCTAGTAAAAGAATTTTCATAGTTTCAAACAGTCTTTCAGGCTGTATGCCATTTCTCAAAGATATGTCCTGGACCTAGATTAGAGCAGTTGCCTTAGAGAATTTACAATGACAGAAGAAGAACATGGCTTCCACAACACATAGAGAGCAATGCAAGTAGTTTTATCTCAAAAGATGCATTATTGTCAACCATAAGCATTAAAAAATCATGGGTTTTAAAAAAAATCTTAAAAACCATGAAGGTTTTTTTAAAAATATATTTTGGGTGCTTTTTATTTACATTCTGATGTTTGAGCGGTTAAGTACATTTTAAATCTTTTCTCTGAAACCATGAAGAATAGGTACTTTTTTTTAAAAGGCAGCCAAGATTCTTACATTATCACTTGACTCCTGAAGCTGTGGATTTCAGAAAAACAGAAAATATTGTGAGAGTTGTAACAATGAGGATGTTAGTAAGATAAACTTTCACCAAGAAACCCAGAACATTAAATCTAATCCAGGCACTGTATCCCGTGCAGACCTTAAATTCCCCAGTCTTTACATTAAGCTCTGGAAACTTCCTATAATGTCCGGACTTCACTTCTTCTGTACCTCTCTTATGTGCACAACAACTGAATCTGACTCATCTCAATTTTTTCTGATTTAAAAAAATTATTAACTAAGGCCTTGGCTACACTTACCAGCTAGTTCGACGGCTGGAAATCGAAGTTCTGGGTTCGACTTATCGCGTCTAGTCTGGACGCGATAAGTCGAACCCGGAAGTGCTTGCCGTCGACTGCGGTACTCCAGCTCGGCGAGAGGAGTACCGCGGAGTCGACGGGGGAGCCTGCCTGCCGCGTGTGGACCAAGGTAAGTTCGAACTAAGGTACTTCGACTTCAGCTACGTTATTCACGTAGCTGAAGTTGCGTACCTTAGTTCGAATTGGGGGGGGTAGTGTAGACCAAGCCTATGAGACATCAGGGAGAATTAAAGCTGGTCAGAAAAAAGATTTTATTTTCTATGGAAACATTTTCATTTCAACAAAGACTCCAAAAGTTTCAGTGAAATTTTCCACTTTACAAAAAAAACAATCAATAAAAGAGTAGATGCTAAATTTTTATCTGCTCCAATGAGACTATAAGGGTGATACATTGTGCCAACTGCATAATTGCAGCATGTATCCTGGCATTCTCTGGGTTACACAGGAAGTGCAAACATAGCTACACTCCTTCATGGTTTGTAGTGTGCTCATGTCCCCATCACCCCACAGTCAGTACATATGCATCCTACATGCTCCTCTATACACCCTAGGTGAGTAAGACAAGAGCAGGCCCAGGGCTCCCATAGACAGTTGCACTTTTATGCTAGCTCCAGTTTAAGAGATGGGGTGGGGGAGTGAAAATGCAGAGTGAATATAATTTATTTTGACTTGTGTTTGATATAAAAAATAACACTCATTATATTTCTAAGCCTAGGATGAACCATCTGAATTAATGTTTTTTCGTGTCCCTGGTTATTCTGAGGGAAGCAATCATCTAGACATCATTTAAACCCATTATGAAACTCTGGCAGTGGTGAAAGAGGAGCAAAAACCAAACATAATATTTTGAGTATGACAACTTAAACGTTGCTTAACTTGTATGTATAAAACTTGTATATGTAGGATAGACCTCAATATTGATAATAATTTTAATTATTTTTTGTATTTACTCATTATTTTTGGTTATTATAACCTTGATTTTGCCTTTACCGTATTTTAGGAGACACAATTATTTTCATACATATGATGCTTGGAGAATCACATGCTTGGGTTTTTGCTTATTTATTTAATGAAATTAAATATCCCAGCTAATTAAGAAAATTATTAGGAAATCTCTGCTTTTGCCAACCAGTGACAGACTCCAGGTGTTAAAAGGGATGACACCTCCTTAGCCATAACACTATATTTATTACCTGCATGTGTGTTAACACAGACTATGGAATGCAGAAAATTTCTATTTTCTTTTATGCTCCGTTTTGAAAGATGTATATAAGTGTTAATTATCTTGATTTATGCTTTGTATAGAATATTTGATAGAACTCTTAAATTGCAAATGCACTAGAAAAGGTAGGTAGTAAAACTAGGAACTGTTTGCTTGAAAAGACAAACCAACAAAAGTGTCTTCTCAGAGAACAGGGCACCTCCTCCTTCTACAAGAGACCAATTTGGTATAGATCTTTATCACAATATAAAATAATATTCAGGATATCACGAAGAGGAGTGGTGCTTAGGATGTGTTATCAGAGCTATAACCCAAGTCATAAACAAGTCTTTATCCCTCTTTGCAAAGAAAAAACACCTTGTTTTTAAACCCCCACAAAGAATCCTAGAAATGTCCTTATTGAAACATATTTAGTCTATAAACACTCAAAAGTCTGTGTTCTTTCAACTTCAAGAACACATTTATGACTGGGGAAAGTTTTGCAAAAGATGTTGGTTACTTCTAACTCATGTTTCCTCTTAATGGTGAAAATCTTTGTTGTCCCTGAAATGCTTAAGATGGTATAAGCTTCTTTTGAGATGTATAATTGCAAAAAGTTTGTATCTAAATGCAAGCCTTCACATAATAACTATCTGAAACTATTGTTATGTGACTATTAAGATGTATGGACAAGTATAGCAAGGTCATTTGATGTTGTAACTAGTTACTAATATAAGACCCATTTCAATATAAAAACATTTATATTAATTGGAGAATTAATTATGTATTTGGCAATGCTTAAGCAACTTCATTACCAAACGCAGGAAGACTGTGCCCACCTCAATCTTTATCCAAGTGTGTGTGGGGGAATGTCTTTGTCTGGCTAACTGAAAGAAAAGATGTGTTCCCTCTTTAAGGGCTCCCTTGCAATAGAGAGAAGAAAGGGGAGAGTTTTCAGGGATGGACAGGAAGCGTTTAGGGCCAGATCAGGGAAAGGTCATTGCACCGTTGTTTCTGCTGATGGGAAGAGTGAGGGTATTCATAACCCATGCAGCCCTGGAGAGGCCCTTTCTAGAATCGGGTGGCAGCCCCTAATCACTCATGAGCATGGCAAACGGACTGGATTCCCTCTTGACCCGCTGAGAGCATTATAGTGCCCTTTTCGTTGGAGGGATGAGAAGAAATTTTCCCCTGACTGCCAGATTGGCCAAGTTGGGATGGGTTTTTTGGTTTTGCCTTCCCCACAGCAGGTCTGGGACCTGGTGGGGTTGGAGTATGGCGGTTAGGTCATAGCATTGCAACTTAGTACCTAAAACTTGTAGATATCCAGTGCAGGTACTCTGCATTGAAGGGATATGGTTATCGAATAATATGAATTCTTCAAATCCTTTTCTAAAAGCATCCTTTAAGGGAGCTGAGGAAGGAAGGTTTAGGATTTCTGCACCTCATACAGGAGGAGCCAACCCCTCTCCTTTATCTAGCCCTTTAAGACTGCTGAGGAACAAGGTTTTGGGTTCCTACATGTGAAACAGTGGAGAGCCAACCCCTTCCTCTGATAGGACCCTTTCACCTCAGATGAGGGGAAGGCAGCAGGGTCCCAGCAGCAGGATACCTGGTATCTGGTTGGGGATTATTTGAAATTATTAAGGAAAAATTGATGATCTGCACCATACAATTTAATGCCAAGTACTCCCAGATATTTTAAGTGAATAAAGTTGCAGCCTAATTAAGCCACATCCTCTGCCTCTGGTCTAGCCATGCCTGAAAAAATACGGGAGAACCTTTACAAGAACTGATAAAAAGAAAATACAATAATTTCTCTGATGACCATTTAAGCTTAAAGACTTTCTTTAAAAATCATCTAAGTTTAAAAACCCTATTTTCAGAGCAGAAAGGCTTTTTATATAAAAAAATTGGAGTGCTAAAGGGCTTTCATATAAGGAGGAGTGTTTGGACTCATTTGAAATGGAATTTCAACTCCTATTAAACCTTAATGGAACTGAACATATATATATAACAGAAAATGTACTGAATAAAAGAAAGAATTAAAACTAGTTTACAGCTATGCTGAGAATTTCTCACCAAGAAGACAAAAGCAACATAACCGTAAAATTGAAGAATTGCAACTCTGCTGTATGTGCATTAGGAGATTGCATATTTATGAGCTGAAAATGCTACAAAGACCATCCAATTAAGATGCTGAACCAATGAAAAGAGACAGTGGCTTATATGAATCTAGTGAAGCCCCAAAAGAGGTGAGCCTTCCACATTCAGTGAGACTGTGGAAAAACAGTATAAATTTTATATGCTTTCTTGCTCTTATTACACTCTTACACTTAAACTCCTAAACCCTTAGACTCTATACACTACATGCTTAAACACTCAGGTCTTATCTCAGTCTATACATCTCATCTTCATAAGCAAGCAAACAGTAGCAATAAGACAGCTAAGAAAGAAGCCATAACATCGCAGCAGAAACTGCAACCTTCTAGTCCAGCACCACTTCTGCAACATGATGACATAACCAAGACTTCAGCATTATGGTGAGAGGGAGTGTGCAAATACACCGCTAAAGGATTACATTTAAATTTTTCTTATAATAATTTCAATGGGATACTGTAATTTAAGGTACTAACAGCTTTTCCTGATAAACACCAGATTGTTTGGGCTGTGTACTTCTGGAGAGGAGACATAAACTAACCTTGGTAAAGAGAGAAATGTGGGATTTAATATTCATTAATTTTCCTGTCTCAAGATCACTCCTTGAATGGCTTCTTTTAAGTCACTGAGTTAAAATTTTTCTTTGGTTTCATAGGACTTAATTAAGATCACTCATCTCTGCCTATTTATAAACTGTTAGGTTATCCACGATAAACCAAACAGAATTCACCAACCTGTAAACGAAATTCCTTTGCCAATGTATAAACTGTTTTCGTTAGCTAATAAACCTTTGATTTGTTTACTATAGAATTGACTGTCAGCGTTGTCTTTGGTGTAAGATCTAGGGTACCAATTGATCTGGTAAGTGACTGTTCTCTTGGGACTGGAAGCAACCTAAATGTGGTGTGATTTTTGGTGTAAGTGACCTTTTATCTCAAAGTCCAGTTTGTCTGGGTAGCAAAACAGACTGGAGAGTCTAAGTGAACTGTCTGTGACTCCATGGTAAGACTATAGTGATCCAGAAGTTCACATTTGTTATTGGCTTAGTGAAATCTAATTATAGAACACATCACCTGCTTGGGGTGTTTGCCCTTCTTTCTGACAGTCTGCCCTGAGGTAGGCACTTATGGTCATGAGCCACTCCAAACAGCATGACAATTGGTGTAGTTGTAACCCACACCACCTGGGTGTGTTGTTCTGTCCCATCTAGTGGCACCGAGACCAGAGAGAGAGAGAGAGAGAGAGATGAGTCTGCTCTATAGCCTTAGCCTTTTAGCTCATGCACTAGAGGTTCATGTACTAAGCTCCAGATGTCCCAGGTTCGATCCCACCCACCGACAACAGGGGTCTGTCTGCTAAGCCAGTTACACTAAGTTTCACTAAGCCAGTTACAAGTGGGGGCTCCTCCGGGATTTCAACTGGGAAATCTCTGAAGCTCAGGACACACTTCCTCAGCTAGGGGAAGGACGTAACCCACACCTCCTGTTGTGGTGTTCTGTCCCATCTAGTAGCACCAAGACCACTTAGAGAGAGAGATTAATGAGTTTGCTCTACTACCTTAGCTAACAGCCAGTTGGCTTTTAGCTCATGCACTAAGCTCCAGAGGTCCCAGGTTCGATCCTGCCCACCGACGACCGGGGTCTGTTGGCGTTATATAGTCATGACACGAGTCACGTGCCATGAGTGCAATGAGTCAACTGGGCTTAAAGATCAAAACTCAATGCTGTTAAAAGTTTATATTTGATATTGAGAGTTTTAAGGGTTAAAGCGTAGTTACAATGAGTGAATCGCAGTCGTATGAGGGTCTTGACACAAAAGCCCTTGACAAATTATATAAAAAATAGGGGAATATCCCATAAAAAAAGAAAGCTTCAGACCAGGAACTGAGGCTTTGCTCATAGACTTTGACCAAAGACAGGGTCTGAGCACCAGATGCCACAGAGACCACAGCAGCAGAACTGGTCAGCTGAAGCTCCTCGAAGCCCAGAAAGAACGTGAACACCAGATACTGATGGTGGAACTCCAAATAAAGGGAAAAAAAGAAACTGCTGGAATTGAGAAGGAAACTCACCAAAGACACAAGAAGTAGCTAGCATCTGAGAAAAAATTCACACACTGCAGCTCAAAGTCCTGGAGCAACAAAAGAAGCAGCCTCAGACTGTGAGTACATCCTCTTTCAACAGCCGGGAGTCGTAGAAAGCCTGTTCAATTTATCAAGAGGCTGACTGTGTTGAGGCGCTCCTGTCCACATTTGAGAGACTATGTGGGATCCATAAGATTCCAGAGGACAAATGGATGCCTATTCTCTTAACCAGTTTGACTGGGAAAGCCAGACAAGTTTTTAATGATACGGCAGAAGGTGATGCTAAGGTACACAAGAAATTTAAAGAAAATGTATAGAAAATGTTTAAGATTACCCGTGAGTCCTATCAATTGAATTATAGAAATTTTAAAATTAACAATTTTATTTATGTTGAATATGTGCATAAGATGTGTAATTATATGAAAAAAATGGGTAGTAGGGGCAGAGGCTGAAGGGAGCTATGAAATACTTTAATCTGGTGGCACAAGAGCAATTATTGTGGACTATCACTGATGAGGTAAAAGCAGCTATCTGTGACAAAAAACCTTCAATAGTTTTGGAGGCAGCAGAAAGTATAAATGTTGACATATATTCTGATGTTGAGCTACTTTAGTACATTCTTAGGCTTGGCAGAATTTGATTTTTTTATATAATTTAAACAGAAAATATTATATAATTTAGACAGATATTTAGGTTTAAGCATTTTAAATATATTTTATTGATTTATATTTTCACTAATGCATGAAATTATGGGCTTTAACCATTTTTTCTATTTTTATCTATTTAGATTTTCTCAGTTACAGGAAATTATGGAAGGGTCAGACAATTATTTAATTATAGTAGACATTCAGATTCAAAAAGTTAAAGCTTTATAACCATTAAAACATATGTCAATATATACAAAGTAAATATCCTTAAATAAACAAACCATACCTGTTTTTACCATTCACTTATTAGTCCATTTGTAACAAGCCTGCTACAATTGTCTAAATCACTGGATTTTGAATTTAATAAATGTTGAGGCAAAGTAAGAAAAATGGTACCTATCTGTAAACTTTTATTATCATCTATGGTAATATATCTTTTCATCAGTTTGTGCATGTACACTTAAATTGACATTTACCAATAAAAATCCAATTCTTCCAAGGCTATTCATTGTGTAATAGGAATAATAATGTGTGTTCGGTACATACTAGAACTGTTTTACAAGAAATCTGAGGCATAGTAAGCTTAAGTGACTTGCCCAAAAGTCGAAAGAATCAGTGAAAGGGCAAGTACTAAAACCCAGGAGTCCCCTGCTCCATCTACTGTATACTTAGCCTTTCTACTGTGCTACTGATTTGACTAACAAGTGTGCAGTATAAATAAGGCACAAAGTCTGGCTACAATGGTAGAACAAAGACCAAATATTTTCTCTCCTGTTGCAGTAATCTAGAAAACCACACAAACACCCTTTTTTCAGGATGTGGGGGTGAGTGGAGGAGAGAAACACTGACTTCTTTATAGATATAAAAACTATTGTTGTATGTTCATCTAGGACAAAGAAATGCAACACAGTTCAAAGATTAAATAGTTCAGCTATGAGTATAGGTTAAACAATTGTAGAACACAAAGAAAGGAATAATACTAAAGCATACAACATAAAGTGTTACAAGTATCATTTTTTCCTCCAGTTCTTTTTTGTGAAGAGCAAAATCTCAGACTATGAAGTCAAAAGAATGAGGAAAGTCACACAAAAAATGCAACTCTACCGCATCATCTTTTTCAGCCGGGAGGCAATAAATAGTAGCAATGACATGCCAAGCAAAATATATGAGATGAATACTATAGGGTCAGGCAAAAGGAACAGGATACTGTATCTTCTTTAGGAAACAATGTATCAACAATGAGACTTATCGGCTTTTATGCCATATTCTTGTTTCCATTACTCTCAAGTTCTTTTGTGTTTGACACTTTCTAAAATGGATAGAATTGGATGGAAAAAGTTTACACCCCAGGTTTTTAACACCAGTATTTAATTATGTAGTCAGACTAGTTCTACCATTTTAAAAAGAGAAAATGTGGAATCATCATCAATTTTCACTTTGTCTATGTACGGATAGGACACAGCATGAAACCTCAATTCTGATTGGCATCTTTTGGTCACTACTGTAATAATTACTTTATCTAATAAATAAGGACCACCTTCAATAAGAGGAACAGATTATTTTTTCAGACATTTATACAATGTTTTGCTATTTTACCTTAACTGTTACATATAAAATTAAGGTATATTTCTCAGTCTTTTATTCTTTTTAAGAACTTGGGAAATTGTCTCCTTTAAGTTATATTTTGAGATAAATATTGCATTCTTTAGCAAAATACTGATAAACATGATTTTGTAGAACAATGATAGTAGTAACAACAATGCATTAGTACTTTTGCACTAAAGAACAGAATTTCAAGGGAATACACAGAATAGTTATACGTATATACACATGTGCTAATATCACCATTAATTTGATTTGTTTTTCTGCATATTCCCTGCTTGGAAGATTGTTATCAGCATTTTAACTTGTATTGCTGCTGTTCCAACATGTGAATTCACAGCCCAGTTCCCTAAAGTGACAAAAATCCACAACTATGAGACAGAGGGGGTTGAATATACTTTAAGTGCTATATAAGTGCTAAGTAACATGACAGTACCAAAAGAAACTTTGAGATACAATTGATTATCTTTAGCCTTCACCTATGGTAATCCTAATTAAAAATATCCCAAGGCTCTCACCACTGGAATACTGGCAAAGAACCACTTTTCTCACTTCTAGTTGATTTCCAATTTCAGTAATATAAAAAATATCCAAACATTAACTTCATAATGAACAGGATATTTCAATCCACTCTCAAAGAGTACTGAAAAGATTATTTTAAAATAATTTGTATCTTTTCACTAATTATTTTAAAGAATCATTCCTCCTAACTTATGTACATATGTGAGAAAACAATCTTTTTATTTTATAATGCATTGAAAATAAATATGCAAACATATTACATACAAGTGTGTCAGTTTCATCTGTACAGCAAATATATTTATGCCCTAGTGCTTTACCACGTGGGCATACTTTGTATCCCCTGGTGAATGCAGTCATATCTACTGTGATGAGAAACTTCCTAATTTTAGAACCACCACCAGTGATGGAGAGGAGCCCCCATTCAAAAAACATTATTAAATATATCTCAACACCATGTATGCTTGGGGTAAAATCACCACTATCACTCTGAAACCTGAAATGACATGGGCATTTGAAAGGTGTCTCTTTTGCACAACCCATGTTCTTAAAGGATTTGGAGAATGGTTTCATATGATATGACCTTAAAGCAGAGCACCTGATCCACTGTAGTTGTGACACCCACAGCCAGTTTCATTTCTCAAGATGTCCAACTGATTTTGCATCAGAGATTTTTACATGTTCCTAAAACATAATTTTACTACGTTTGTTTAATGTAAGTTATTTTAGACACTTTAATAGAGAAATTAGGTCAAAGGTAACGCCAAAATGTCCTAAAATGAATGGGCTTATTCATTTTAGAATCATGTGCTTACGTGCTGTCATGAACAGGGATGAGTTCCTGAATATGGGATAGAGAGATCCAAGCCATGAAGTTCACATCCAAATCCTACTTGTCACCAAGTTTGGTGGAGAAGGGGATGTTCAGTTTTTCAACTCTGAATTATGCCCCATCTTTAACACTGAATTACAATAATACATCCTTTTTTGAATAGTTCCAATTAAGTTGGTAATTAATAGTGCCAATTGACCAGGGGCACGGAGGGGGTGCATATGGGTTACCGGGATCTCCTGGGTCTGGCATGTACCTCCTAGTTTATCAAAGAGTGTCATGTGAGGTCTCAAATAAAAGCTGTCAAGTATCAGGGGGTAGCCGTGTTAGTCTGTATCTACAAAAACAACAAGGAGTCTGGTGGCACCTTAAAGACTAACAGATTTATTTGGAAGCTTTCGTGAGTAAAAACCTCACTTCTTCGGATTTTATTTTGTAAATAAAAGCTAGTGTCACACTGGTCATCTATATCACCACAAAACACATGCATGGATTTTATATAAGGAGTTATGTACATATACTGAAAATTATGAAAAATATACTAAATGTTTATTTATCTGGTTGTGCACATGTAAATTAAGTATTGTATGGTTCACAATGGGTCTCCTCTCATCAGTTTGAACCAACTGATAATGAAGGATTTTGAAAACTTCAAAGAGAGAAAAGTAACAGGAAAAAGTAAACAGTGGGGAGGGATAGGGGAGGAGACCCTATCCTGAAGTCCATATTAAAGGTTGCTCTTGTATATTTGGGGGACAGACTCTCATCCTTCACCTAGGAAATAAATGGACAGCAAGTTTGCTTAGGGAAAGAGGGGTTTCAGACAGCCGTGGCTGAAAACACTGGAGAGAACTTTGGGTGAAATGAGCTTCTTTAGACAAGAGGGTAATTTGGTAGTTAAATTTAGTCTCTAGAAAGAAGATTTTTATTTTGTTTTATAGCTAAACTTTTGTTTCCAATATTCTTACTCACTATCACTTGACTGTTCTTTGATAATAAATTTATACTTGTTTTCACTATAAATGTATATAAGTGCTGCATTGGGCAAAGTGATTATACTGAGTTGAATCTTAAAAACGGGTATATACTGTTCATTTGGGAACAGCAGGTCTGGTAATTCTGAGAGTGTTCAGTGGACAAGGGAATGGATATTACAGAGAACTCTCAGAGAGCTCAGGGGCTGGTCAGCTCCTATCACTACCTGTACAGAGAGAGAGCAAGGCCTGCAGAAGCCTGGAAGGCAGTGCTTGTGTTGCCTGTGGGTGGTGGTTTCACAGCAGGCACAGACAAAACTTCCTAATGCAGAGGAAAGGTGATGGTGAGGTGCCTCACAACCTGGGGTACCCCTAGGGAGAGTCAGAAACTCTTTTTCACATGAGTAGTCCCACTGATGGCAACAGAACTATTTGCATAAATAAAAAATATTCACGAGTAATGATAGCAGGATCAGTCTCTAGTCTATATTACAATGATCACATAATGTAACTGTTTCACTAGCATTTGGCATTCTGAAGATAGCAGCTTCTGTCTGGCTCAAGTGAATAAAATGCTTACAAGAATTAGCTCTGCCTGGGGTCTGCAGTAGTCTTTATAGTCCTCTCCTGACTCCCAATCCAGTACAAATCCCCTAGGCCAAAAGGTGGGGGATTGGCTGCTCAATTCCCCCAACCCAGGATATAGGTCTCCGCATCCCATGTGAGAAATCCAGCAGAGCCTGAAGGGATGCACACATGATCATTGCAGGTGGCATCAGAAAGGTTCTATGAAGCTGCAACATGCTCAGTGCAGATGAAGTGTTAGAAGATTTTAAGTAGTAAGCCTCTAGGTCAGGGGTGGGCAAACTACAGCCCAGGGTCCGGATCTGACCCGCCAGCCGTTTTAAACCAGTGGGGTCTGGGGCTTGCCCCACTCCAGAGCTCCAGCTGGGCGCAGGGTCAGGGGCCACCCCATGCAACTCCCAGAAGCTGCGTCATGGCCCCCCTCCAGCTCTTATGTGCGCCAGATTCAAGTAGCATAAGTTAAAAGTATAAGAAGAAAAAGTTAGTCCTTAGAAATCCTACAGAATTAAACATCAGATCCAGCTTGACTTGACTGACTTCAACTAGACTTCTCATTTGAGTCGGGCTAACAGGTCCAACTGGGCAGAAAAACCTCTGACTTTTCAGAAACGATATATTATTCCTTCACTTAATCCTGCTATGAGTACAGGGGACTGGACTAGATGACCTCTCGAGGTCCCTTCCAGTCCTATGATTCTATGACTCTATAACCCCCAAGAATCTTCTTTTCATAGCAAGTATTAAATATGTGCAGACTATTGCCTCACAGGAAGTTATCTAAAACTTTTCAGACTTGGCTCCCAATGTTTGGAGGACACCACTGGATCTGATATTAGGAGTCCGATCCAAAGCCTATTAAAATAAATGGCATCTTTTTATTGATGTCAATGGGTTTTCTACTTTCTTCTGTGTCTACTATGTATTACCTATTCTGCATTAAAACATTTTTGCCAGAATTCTCTTAGAGACCAATTCTATAATAGCCTTTTCAACTAATTAGAATACATTTCCACCCTTTCTGATATTATAGCATTGGCAACTTTGATTCATGCAAGATTTACTGCATATTTATACTTTGCATTGCTTTGGCAAGTTTATAGTTTATTTTGCCTTTTAAAGATATTATTCATTTTTGTGCTTTGATTTTTTTGTTACAAATATTTTTGCAACATTGCCTACATGTGCTTCTGTTGTTGCCTAAAACCCTTAAAAATATTACACCTTAGAAGCTCATTCTAATAGCAAACTTTTACTAAACATCTAGACTTAACTCAAAAATTCTGATTTTTTTTTAAAAACCGGATCTCAATTTTATGTAACATTATTTAAACATCTTTTCTTCTTTCTTTCCTAAGGAATGAACTTCCACTGACTCACTAGTATTGCAATCCAGTTAACTAATGGATTTTCCCTAATAGAAAATTTAGATAAGCTTGGAGAAAAAAAAATCCACAGTGTTTTCATCAAATCCTTATCTATCTTGAATTTCTAATGCAAATCAAATAATATGGTGAGTGCTCAGATTTTAGAAATTTTAATTTCTGGTTTGCCTACTCCAACTTAAAGGGTCACTTGCAATGTATTGACAAAATTATCAGAGAGTACAAAATGTTGCTTTGATTCATTCAGATAGGCCCCAAACTAGCAAGCACCTATTCATGTGAGTAACTGTTTTAAGGCAAGCAGTCCTATTGGCTTCAAGCAGGCTATTCACATCCGTGAAGTTACTCATGTGTGTTAATTTTTTGCAGGATTGGGTCCTTAATCAATAACACTGAATAGGCAACACAGAGGCACACCAAGCACCATCTCAATATGATTTTTTTCATTATATTCTGATAAAATGAACCTCATTAATATCAGGTGACAGCATCACAAGTAATATATAAGCATCAAAGTTCAGTTACTATGAAAAGTTTCAGAGACATCAAAAATATTTGGATAAGCAGGAATTCAGAGTATTGGATAGCTATGTGATTCATATTGAGATATATAACCAAAATTTGGATGAGTTTCAGAGTAGAGGAGATTGGATAACTGGAAGATTACTATACTGGAGTTCAGCATTGAGAAAGTGAGGATTTGAGTAAAGAAATTATGTGAGCCAAAGGTAGCATATAGAGTACTTAAAGCTCCTTTAAAAATGAAATAACATTCAGTATACTTAATGATAGAGTGAAATAAGACAAAATAATTCTTTCATAAGAAAAAGATGGGAAAAAAATATTAAGAAGCTATTTTTCTTTACAGCATTGTGCAGTTAGAGGATGAAACTGTACATCAAATCACAAGCCTCAGTGAACAATACTGTACCGCTTCATTCACAGAATGAGACACATGTACACAAGCCCTGCAAGCCATTAGTCATAAATATGAATCCTGTGAACAGTTATACATATAAGTAGCTACATTCATGAGAATAGTCCTGCTAAAGTTACTCACGAGTAGTACTGCAGGCTCTGATGCCAAGAACTTGATCTTGTGAACGCTACCATTTAAAATGCAAGCAGTCCCATTGAGTTAGAAAGGACTGCTTACATGACTAATGAGTTGCTAGATTCATCCCTCAGATATTACCATTCTTTAAAAGGCTCTGCAGCAGATAATTATGAATTTCCTCAGAATTTTTTTCTTGGAAATACGTGATAGCTGCCTCAACTCTTATACTATATATAAAATTATGTTTTACTACTTTAGAAATTCCTGAACTATACTATTGCTAACTAATAGTTTGTATAGCTTTTATTAAAAAATATGTTAGCTCATAAACTAACATACATACTCCCCATGTATCTAAATTGTATTACAAAATGAGTATTGTGCATAAAAAAGTTATTTTATAACAACTAAATTTTGCATCAAAAAAGAGATTACATTTGTTTAGGTACAATCCACTGTGTTATCAAAAAATGTAGCTATAATATTTTTATATGAATGTAAAGAAAATGTAAACAAAAAAGTACAGAGAAAACACACATTTCTTATTAGAAATGTCAATTAAAAATGAAAGATAAGATTCCTCCATATAAAAATCAATCAACTTTTCAAAGATGTTGTCATACTCATTAGAACCATACAGAGCAATAAACTAGCTGCAATATATTCTCATATCAAATCATTACCCCAATAAAAACAGCCATGTGTCCCTATAATTAATAACTAATATAATAATTGCTAATAATGTCGGCAGTATTCTGAAATTGTGGAGACAGCCTGGAGTTTGGGGTTACAGCATTTACAGCTCTGCTGCGGACTTACTGTGTGACTTCAGGCAAGTCACCCATTCTCTTTGCCACAGTTTAGCTATGAATTTAAATAACCATAATACAAATCCTACCTCAGTAAAGTGTTGTGAAGCTGGGTTAATTAGTATTTGTAAACCACTTAGATCCCCCAAATTAAAAAAATCTCTACAATAGCTAATTGTTACAATAGTCTACTTCTAGTCACACAAATGTGCATCCAACATATGGAGAAGTGCGGTTTAGTTGCTCTGGAGAGTCTCTTTTTTCATTTGTTTTATTCATCTGGCTCAAACAAATGCAATTTAAGGAATCAGACTGTAAACTATAAACCTTTTTGGAACTCTCCAAAAAAAGCAAGTTTTGTTTTACATCATTGACACACTGAAGCCCACTACAAAAAAGAATAATTTTGTTCACTTTTCCTTAAAATTAAAAACATCACAGATTTTAAAACAAACTATTTTGTGCCTTAATGAATAGAGAGTAACTTTTAATTAGTTTAGTGTGAACTGCTGTGCTGCAAACTAGAATGGAAGGGTGGGTATATTTCAATGACAGTATTTACTTTTGCTTCTTGAAGTGGTTAAACAAGAATGAAAACAGCAAGTTTCATTAACTATTTACTTCTGTCTTTATTCCGTGCATTAAATAATGCCAGTCTTCCTACACTGAAACCAAACCATTATTTTATAAAATGGTTTTACTCAAGCTCTGTTAAATCAGCTAGTCCAGTTAAAGTTCTGAGCATGCCCTTCTGTGCCAGACTCATGGATTAGCTTAAAGTAACAGCGTTCTAAAACGTAGCACAAGATGTGTCAGCCTTGTGTTTCTATTTACAATATGGAAACCCCCAGAATGGAATTTTACAATCCGCTGCAGGATGGCTATTGTAAACAGACCGAGCCTCAGCCGCCTAGGCTGGGCATCTGGGCTGGGCATTTTCACAGGTACAACTTTCCCTCTCTGCCTCCAGCCCCGGACTTCCAGAGTTCCTTGCTACCGAGCGAGCAGCCTGTCCTCAGCCAAGCCTCGTCTCTCCCTAGCTATGCTCCAAGCACAGCAGGTTGGGAACTACTGCGGCTGGGACACACACACACGCACTTGGGACAATCACAATGACTATCTCCATCTCCGCCCCACCTCCAAAGGTCCAAGCCTAGTCTCCTAACGCTGCTACCCAGCGGGGCCGGGACCTTTGCACCCGTCCAGCCTCGCTCAGCGGATGGTTCCCACATTCGTCTGCCAACCTCCCCCCATCTCTGGCCAGCTGCACCAACCCCCTGCCCCCGCCCTAGAACGCGTAGGACCCCTTCGGAGCTCCCTGCAGCCCGCCAAGAACCTCCCCCGGCTGCGGAAACCCTCCAGCACGGACCCAACAAATCGCCCCGTCTCTCCCATTCCCCCAGCCCCGTGGAGCAGCTCAAGGTCACCTAATGACAAAGCCGGCAGCACTTGGAAGGGGAAGCCTGCTGCAAAGCCGCTGGTCAGAAACACCTGCCGCAGGAGGGATCCCCTGCTTTGCACTGGGGGGTTGCGGGAGCTGGCGCTTGATACCCCCTGCCCCTGCCCGGCCCGCCAATGCTGCAGGATCGGAGCCGGAACGGAAAGTTCCTTTGCTTACCTGGGCTGGGGACTGAGGAGCGCGCGCCTCAGAAGTGAAGCTGTTGGCCGGCCGGCCGGGGCGGGCACGCGGATGCTGCTGCTGCTGCAGCTGTTGCTAAGTCACACAGGCGGCTGAACAAGGGTCCGCTCAAAGCACCAGCAGCTCGCGGCGGCGCCCGGGGATTCCTCGGCTGCACGACGCCTCCTGCTGCTGCTGCACCATCCTGCTGCGCCCTGCTGCTGCGCTCTGGCATTCCACCGCCAGCCTCAGCCCAACTTTGGCTGGCCAGACGTGAAGGGGGAGCCCTGCAGGACAAACAGATCCTCCGCCCTCCGGAGAAGGTTCCAGCCCTGCCCCATGGCAGGCAAGGAAACGCCTGGCAGGTCTGGTGCCAGGGAGAAGGGTTGGCTGAAGAACCGGGACTCTAATTGCCACTCACTACCCACTGCTCCCATTGGCACAGAGCTTCCCCAAGAAGGTGAAGGGGGAGCTGCCCTGGGTGCTACTGGAGATGGGAAGTGGACAGCACAACTCCATTTCCCTTCCCAGAAGGGAGAGGATGTGTACCATAGGGAAGGGAGAGGGGGATCACCACCCCTCCATTCTGTCATTTCCACTGGGACAGGGGATAAGAGGGAGGCTGGGTGTCCAGCCTGCAAGGGGAACAGTGTTAATCATTATTATCTAAGGGCTGTTAGGACTTGAATGCATCCAATCATTTTCTTGTTTAGGACAGAATTAGGAGGCAGAGCTGCAGGAATGGGGAGTGCTCCCTCCCAGCTGGATTCCCCTTGTTTAACCTTGGCCCTGCTCTAACCCCTCTTTTCTGATGCTCCATTCAGTAGGTCACCTAGTCAGGTAGGCTCCTGATGCTAACATGTCAACCCCAAAGGCCAAGTCAGGGTATTTCTGAGACTGGGACGCTATTTGTTTTCACTTCACCGCCATATCAGCATTTTTACAGTAGCAGACAGAAAATAATCATATCAAACTTTGACCTTTGGAGCACTACTTCCATCCATGCAAGAGGGGATTTAATTGTGTAGTTATCACTACCATAAATGGAAGTTTTCCTGTCATTTCCATGCCTAATTAGGGCCTGATTCAATGTCCATACACATCAGTGGGAAGAACCCCATTAAACTTCAAGAGGTGATGGATCAGGCCTTAAGACAATAGACTTGTGCATATCAATAACATGGTACCGTATCCGAGGCACCCTGAGATATAAGTACAGTTATTGTATAGTAATATATATTGCAAGGGGGAAGGCGGTGTATGTGAAAGAGTGTGTTAGACATTTCCCACCAGCACAGACTATGTGTTAATTAGAGCTGGTCAAAAACATTAAAAATTTGCATTTTGAATCCACATTTTGAATTTTGATAAGAATAAGATGAAATTTTTCTGAAAGTTTTCTCAAAAATATGACCCATTTTTCAACCAGCTCTGTTAACATTTGGTGATTTAACCAAGCTTCCCTGGTAAAAACTGTACTGTAGCATTTATCTTTCCCCCCAATATGTATTAAACTATTTATTTTAATAGCTTAACTGAGGATCTGTATTTAAATCCATGATAAACTGACTGGATATTTGAGAGCTTTTCAATCTCTAAGGTCTTGTCTATGCTAGAGAAATTTGGTGTGCTGACCATTTTTTGTTCCTGTAGCATGCTTGTAACACCCTGTTGGCTAAATTTTCAGCACCCAGCAGCTCCCTTATCCACAGGTGCTGGAACTAGACGTTTTGGAGGTGCTGCCACACTCCTTGGCATGAAGTGGTTTCCATTACATATAGGGTTTAGTTTGGTTCAGTGGCTCCCAGCACCCCCACTATAAAAACTGTTCCAACACCCCTGCTCTTATCTGTCTACATGTGCCCATGTATATGTAACACCGACAGACCCCGATCGTCAGTGGGCAGGATCAAACCTTGGGCCCATGGAGCTTAGTGCATGAGCCTGTATCGCATGAGTTAAAAGCCAACTGCCTCTTAGTTAAGGCTATAGAGCAGACACAAGCTCTTTCTCTCTCTCTCTCTAAGTGGTCTCAGTGCCACTAGATGGGACAGAACACCACACCCAGGAAGTGTGTGGGTTTTACTTTCTCTCTCTCTCTCTCTCTCTCCCCTCCCCCCGGTGCTGAGGCTATCATACCACAACGTGAGTCAGTTGCTTGAAAATCTGTCTGCCAAGAGAACAAACAATTCACTGTACTAGCAACAATTGCTAAGTGCTACTTCATGATCTGCATGGTATATCCCAGTCCCATAGCAGCTGTTTTAATGTATGTGCATAAAACTTTTCTAATTTGACTAGTACACCTTCTGCAGGCTGTGCTAAAATAAGTTAGAGCCTACATGCAGGGGCAACAGTTTGTTTGACTAACTGGGATTAATTTGTAGCAAGTCTTTCTGCCTTCTCCCTTCACAGTGTCTGGAGTGCACTATTTTATATTAGATAAAACGCAACAGGCAAATATTGTAACAGAAATAAATAAATTAATTAATAATTATTTATTATTTAATACATAATTAAATAGTAAAGGACCAGTCATTGAAAGTCCACTTGCTTTCAGTTTGCCAACAGCACACTCCACCACCATCCTGCACTTGCTGAGAGTAGCCTGAATTTAAATACTCAGGCCATAGTTTCATAAGCCAATGGAAATAATGGATATACTGTGAATGACTGTGGAGATGGAAACATCCTGAGTGGTGTTGATGATGGTGGTGGAAGAATTTCTCCTCTGACCGCTCTTGAAAAGTCCAAAGTTTTTGAAAACTCTGGCATTGTGTACTTCGACCTATGGACATAGGCACCAACTTCCCCTCTTCCTGGTGGGTGCTCAACCCCCCTGGCCCTGGCCCTGCCCCTGCCCCGCCCCCTTCCCCCAAGTCCCCGCCTCTTCTCCGCCTCCTCCCCTGACCGTGCTGCATCCCCGCTCCTCCCCCTGCCTCCTGGAAAGTCTTAAGCACCGCCAAACAGCTGTTAGGCGGCAGGGCAGTGGGAAGCGCTGGGAGGGAGGGGGAGGAGCAGGGACTCAGCACCCTCCTGGGTGGGAGAGAAGGAGGCCAGGAGAGGGGAGCTTGGCTGCCGGTGGGTGAAGAGCACCCATTAATTTTTCCCCGTGGGTACTCCAGCCTCGGAGCACCCACGGAGTCCGCGCCTATGCCTATGGAATGATCAAGGTACCTGCCATAATGATCCTCTATGTCTTGCATCACCATTAATTAGTACACCTTTCTGTTAGTGTAATCCTGGCCTTCTTGGTGGAGGTACAGAATGGATGCATGGATTACATCTATAGCTCCAGCATAGATCAGGAAGCCATTTTTTGAAATTCCACATCAACCTCAGGTACATAGTCCACTCCAATCACAGTTCTCCTGCAGTATGGTTTGTAATGCCATGGAAACTGCTCCCACTATGGACTTCCCAACCCAAAGCTGTGCCCAGCTGACTAGAATCTGTCTGGATAGCCAGCTTCCCTAAGGCAAATGCCCCTCAATTTTCCATACTGAGTTCAGTTCTAATCCTCATGGTCTGACTGCTGCAATATTGAGACTAATTTACCACCCTGAAGTCCTCCACCCACTATTGTACCTCCTAGGTCTCAAAAATAATGTGGTCTTACCAGTCACCAGAAGTACTGTCTTAAGCCAGATACTCCTAAAGGGATACAGATGGCAATAAATCCATTAATTCATTATCTCTCCCTGGCTCTCCACAGGCCTTCCCCACTGCCTCTGGTGCCATCTGAGACACCTCGTGGCTATTTTTCAAGTCACATCCATTATATTTCTGCAGTACTTTCAGCACACGCTAGTTAGCAATATAGAATTAGGCTATTCGTGCAAAGGCTGAGTACCACGTTTTAAAAGATGAGAATACTTGATAACATCCAGTTAAGGTTCCTCATTTTATCCTCAACAAAAAACGTACAATCAACTGAGAAATAACATTTTCCAATCCTTTTCCCAGCTACATCTCATACCTGTGTAAACATGAAGAGCAAATAAACTGGGAAAACCTAATCAAAAATAGCAGCATCTCTGTTTTGACAATGTTTAAATTGACTCCAGAAGAAAACAGAATTAAAATGTTTACAAAACAAAACAAAAAATAATCATGCAGGCATCAGGTAAATCTGGTGCTATTTTCAGCTTGTGCTTATTAATCATTTAGAGCAGATGGTTGGGATACAAACTGAAAAGCATTAGGTGTGCATTCTTTCTTTTGAATGTATGATAGTAGGATAGTAGTTGAGTGTATGACTGGAGCACATCATAGTCCCTATAGCAAGTCTCTTACTTTAACATGAAGTAGGACTGGTAAAACAAAGCACAGGGAATACTAGCAATTCATCCTTTTTCTTCCCTTCTCTTGGCCTCAGATCCTCGCTCCTTCCCTCCTCAGAGTGGCTTTATATATTGTTACAAACAGGGCCGGCTCCAGGTTTTTTGCCACCCCAAGCGGAAAAAAAAAAAAAAGCTGCGGCAGCGCAATCGCGCCGCTCCACTCTTCGGCGGCAATTTGGCGGCAGGTCCTTCGCCCGAGAGGGTCTGATGGACCTGCTGCCGAATTGCCGCCGAAGACCCAGACGTGCCACGCCAATAGCAGCCGGAGTGCCGCCCCTTGGTATTGGCCACCCCGAGCACCTGCTTCTTTAGCTGGTGCCTGGAGCCGGCCCTGGTTACAAAACAGCATAAATTCACAGCTCTTTAAAACGTGTGATGGTAAGATACACCTAGAATCCAGGATGCACTTTACCCATTTTAGCTACATCTGCCTATGAAAATCTATCCAATTTAAACAAGCATGTAACAATTCTTTAAGTTTGCTAAGGTTCTGGAATCTATCCCATTCAGGTTTCTTATATGGGGCACATCATTGTAGTCTCTGAGGGCCTATTAAGTCAGCCCTTACCATTCCTGATGCTTGCAACTGTCCTACATTTTTTTGTCCTTTCCTTTAACTACAGTATAACTAGTGGATTACCCTGACTGGCTGCAAGTTGCCCACCAATGATCTAGACCAGGGGTCTCCAAACTACGGCCCGCAGGCCAGATCCGGCCCAGGGCTGCCATTTGTCCGGCCCTCCAACCAACAGGGGAGAAGCGAACAGCTGAGTGGGCACAAGCAGCCAGAGGGAGGGGCTGCCGGCAGCAGTGTGGGGGTTCAGCTGAGCTGAGCTCTGCAGAGGAGTGAGTGCCTCTGGGAGCCAATGTCCCCCCAAAGGGGAGCCAACTTAGGGGAGAGTCGTTGCTGCAGCCGAGCAGGCATGGACCCCTGCCTTAGAGTAAAAATACAAGCCAGATGCTTAATTATATCTCCAATAAATGGAGTAAAGAAAATGGAAATTAACAATTTCATAATGGTTAAATTTTAATTACATCACTAATAGAACCAAACAGTATTTGTATGATACAAATGTAAGTTTTTAGAACTAAAATAAAAAAAATGTGAAATGATTTTTAATGTATTGACAAATATTTTGTGTGATTTCACAGTACCTGCATTGATTAACTTTTATACCTGATTTAGAATTTAATGCAACACTGACACAGTAGAGTAGTGTTGTTTTTGTAATGATTTTGCATATATTTGCATATATTTAATTTCTTTCAAGTTGCTTCAGCCCCTGAAGCCCCTTCAAAAATCTAATATGGCCCTCGTCTCATGAAGTTTGGAGACCCCTGATCTAGACCATCCCTGACAGTTGTTTGTCTAACCTACTCTTAAACATCTCCAATGGTGGAGATTCCACAACCTCCCTAGGCAATTTATTCCAGTGCGTAACCACCCTAACAGGAAGTTTTTCCTAATGTTCAACCTAAACCTCCCTTGCTGCAATTTAAGCCCATTGCTTCTTGTCCTATCTTCGGGAGGTTAAGAAGAACAATTTTTCTCCTGCCTCCTTGTAACAACCTTTTATGTACTTAAAAACTGTTAACATGTCCCCTATCGGTCTTCTCTTTTCCAGACTAAACAAACCCAGTTTTTTCAATCTTCCCTCACAGGTCATGTTTTCTAGGCCTTTAATAATTTTTGTTGCTCTTCTCTGGACTTTCTCCAATTTGTTCACATCTTTCCTGAAATGTGGCACCCAGAACTGGACACAATACTCCAGTTAAGGCCTAATCAGCACGGAGTAGAATTACTTCTTGTGTCTTGCTTACAACACTCCAGCTAATACATCCCAGAATGATATTTACTTTCTTTGCAACAGTGTTACACTTTTGACTCATATTTAGCTTGAGTCACTGCGTCACTTGAGTCACTATGACTCCAGATCCCTTTCCGCAGTACTCCTGCCTAGGTAGTCATTTCCTATTTTGTATGTGTGCAACTGATTGTTCCTTCCTAAGTGGAGTACTTTGCATTTGTCCGTATTGAATTTCATCCTATTTACTTCACACCATTTCTCCAGTGTGTCTAGATCATTTTGAATTATAATCCTCCAAAGCACTTGCAACCCCTCCCAGCTTGGTATTGTCTGCAAACTTTATCAGTGTACTCTTTATGCCATTATCTAAATCACTGATGAAGATATTGAACAGAACCAGACCCAGAATTGATCCCTACAGGACCCCACTCGTTGTGCCCTTCCAACATGACTGTGAACCACTGATAACTACTCTCTGGGAATGGTTTTACAACAATTATAAACCCACCTTATAGTAGCTCCATCTAGGTTGCATTTCCCTAGTTATGCGAAAGTCATGCGAGACAGTATCAAAAGCTTTGCTAAAGTCAAGATATACCACGTCTACTGCTTCCCCCCATCCACAAGGCTTGTTACTCTGTCAAAGAAAGCGATCAGTTTGGTTTGACATGATTTGTTCTTGACAAATCCATGCTGACCATTACTTATCACCTTATTATCTTCTAGATGTTTGCAAATTGATTGCTTCATTATTTGCTCCATTATCTTTCCGGGTACAGAAGTTAAGCTGACTGGTCTGTAATTCCCCGGGTTGTCCTTATTTCCCTTTTTATAGATTGGCACTATATTTTCCCTTTTCCAGTCTTCTGAAATCTCTCCCATCTTCCATGACTTTTCAGATATAATCACTAATGGCTCAGATATCTCCTCAGTAAGCTCCTTGAGTATTCTAGGATGCATTTCATCAGGCCCTGGTGGCTTGAAGACATCTAACTTGTGTAAGTAATTTTTAACTCGTTCTTTCCCTATTTTAGCCTCTGAGCCTACCTCATTTTCACTGGCATTCATTATGTTAGACATCCTATCACCACCAACCTTCTTAGTGAAAACCAAAACAAAGAAGTCATTAAGCACGTCTGCCATTTCCATATTTTCTGTTGTTGTTTTCCCCCCGTCAATGAGTAATGGGCCTATCCTGTTTTTGGTCTTCATCTTGCCTCTCATGTATTTGTAGAATGTTTTTTTGTTACCCTTTATGTCTCTAGCTAGTTTGATCTCGTTTTGTGCCTTGGCCTTTCTAATTTTGTCTGTACATACCTATGTTATTTGTTTATATTCAGCCTTTGTAATTTGACCTAGTTTCCACTTTTTGTAGGACTCTTTTTTATTTTTAGCTCATTGAAGATCTTCTAGTTAAGCCAAGGTGGTCTCTTGCCATACTTCCTGTCTTTCCTATGCAGTGGGATAGTTTGCTCTTGTGCCCTTAATATTGTCTCTCTGAAAAACTGCCAACCGTCTTCAATTGTTTTTCCCCTTAGACTTGCTTCCCTTGGGATTTTACCTACGAACTCCCTGAGTCTGCCTTCTTGAAATCCATTGTTCTTATTTTGCTGCTCTCCATCCTACCATTCCTTAAAATCATGAACTTTACCATTTCATGATCACTTTCACCCAAGTTGCCTTCCACTTCCAAAATCTCAATCAGTTCCTACCTATTTGTCAATATCAAATCTAGAACAACTGCTCCCCAGTAGCTTTCTCCACATTTTGAAATAAAAAATTGTCTCCAATACATTCCAAGAACTACTTAGATAATCCATGCCCTGCTGTGTTATTTTCCCAACAGATGTCCGGGTAGTTGAAGTCCCCCATCACCACCAAGTCCTGTGCTTTGGATGATTTTGATAAAAGCCTCAGCTACCTCTTCTTCCTGGTTAGGGTGGTCTGTAGTAGACCCCTCCCATGACATCACCCTTGTTTTTACCCCTTTTATCTTTACCCAGAGACTTTCAACAAGTCTGTCTCCTATTTCCTCTGTTCAAGTATATACATTTTTATTATACAAAGCAACACCTCCTCCCTTTTTCCCTGCCTGTCCTTCCTGACCAAGCTGTACCCTTCTATATCAATATTCCAGTCATGCATATTAGCCCATCAAGTCTCTGTGATGCCAACTATGTCATAGTTGTGTTTATTTACTAGCATTTTGAGTTCTTCCTGCTTATTCCCCATACTTCTTGTATTAGTATACAAACATCTAAGATATTGATTTGATTCCCCACGTCCCCCAGTTCTGTCTTGTCTCTCCCTTATCCCTGCTATAACAGCCCATGCTCCCCCCAGATTCTGACCCTTTTCTCAGGTCTCCATGTTTTTGATTTACCTGTGGGCTTTGGTCACCTGCCCCCTTCAAACCTAGTTTAAAGCCTTCCTCACTAGGTTAGCCAGTCTGTATCCACATATGCTCTTCCCCTTCCTCGATAGGTGGACCCAATCTCTGCTTAGCAGTCCTGCTTCCTGGAACAGTATCTGGTGGTCAAGGAAGCCGAAGCCCTCCTGGTGACACCATCCTCGCAGCCAGGCATTCACCTCCAGGATGCATCTGTTTCTGACTGGGCCCTTACCCTTGACCAGAAGGATCGAAGAGACTACCTCCTGTGCTCCCAACTCCTTCACCCTTACTCCCAGAGCCCTGTAGTCACTTTTGATCTGCTGAGGGTCATACCTCACAGTATCATTAGTGCTCACATGGATGAGAAGCATGGGGTAGTAGTCAGAGGGCCAGATGATCCTCAGCAATGCCTCCGTAACATCTCTGATACAGGCCCTTGGCAGGCAGCATACCTCCCAGGATGCCATGTCAGGGTGACAGATGGGTGCCTCTGTCCCCCTCAGAAGAGATTCACCAACCACCACTACCTGACATTTTCTCTGGGGAGTGGTGGCTGCGATCCTCACAGCCTTAGGAGTAGATGGCTTCTCCTCCTCCACCTTTGTGAAATCTGAAAATATCCAACATCTCCCCATTTGTTTTGGAGCCTGAGACCTTTCCCATAGGATTTTCTGGACCCACCCTTTTCAGGCCTGGATATTCAGGAAAATCCTGGAAACTCCCTGCCTATTTTTCTAGGTTAATGAGGATGAAGACTGTGATGGGTTGCCCCCTT
Source organism: Trachemys scripta elegans (assembly GCF_013100865.1). Taxonomy (NCBI): domain Eukaryota; kingdom Metazoa; phylum Chordata; order Testudines; family Emydidae; genus Trachemys; species Trachemys scripta. Next base: position 41,100,438 of record NC_048304.1, read on the forward strand.
TAGGATGCCACCTGATGTGCTGAGATACCACTGAGCCTGTCTATTATGCCAGCCTGGGTACCCTTTTTACCTGTCTTGCTGAGCCAAGCTACTCTATTAAGCCTCCTCCATCGCACCCACAGGCAGGACCACACCCAATTGCAGAACGAAACAGACACTGAGATCAATTCTGGGAAGGCTCAGCTTAAGGGACTTGCCTCAGCACTCAGGTGTCCACCTCCCTTGGGGTGCAGACCCAAATATATATTATGAAATCCACCTCCTCCCTCAATGTGGAGGAAGGTACGCACAGCTTCTTACTCCCCCCACCTCCCTTCAATTATGAATTGTACACACAGGGTTATGTTATAAACAAGAAATACGTTTATTAACTACAAAAGGTAAATTTTAAGTTAATATAAGAGATAACAGACAGAACAGGGCAGATTACTGACCAAATAAAGCAAAATATGCAAGCTAAGCTCCATATACTTAAGAAACAAGTTACAAAATGTAAATTCTCACCCAAAATGTTATTTTAGGCAGGTCGCACAGTTTCTGTGGTTCAGAGTTCCAGTTATATTCCTTTTCAGACTGGACCCCTGTCTCAATCTAAACTCCCCTTTTGCCTTCAGGTCGCTTTAGCAGTCTTTCTTCTTGGGCAGACAGGCCATGGAGAGGAGGAGTCTTGTTTGCCTTCCTCCCCACCCTTAAATAGGATTTACACAAGGTGGGAATCCTTTGTTTCCCAAACTTGACCCCCCCCTTCCCTTCCAGTGGAAAGTTACAAGAAGTCACAGGTGATATTTAGTATCAGGTGACAAGACCACCTGACCTAGTAGTGTTACAGGTCCTGTCTACACTGGCAAGTTTCTGTGCAGTAAAGTAGCTTTCTGCGTTGTAACTCCTGAGCTGTACACACTGCCAAGCCACTTATTGCGCAGAAACTGCGCAGTTGCAGCACTGTAAAAAACTCACCCCAACGAGAGGCATACAGCTTTCTGCACCAAAGGTACAGTGCTGTGGTATGAGTGTAGACACCGTGGTCGATTACAGTGCTGCAATTGGCCTCCGGGAGGTGTCCCACAATGCCTGTTCTTGTCTCTCTACTGTCCTTCCCTCAGATGACCAACAATCATCCCCACCCCGTAAATTCCTTTTGAATTTTGAAAATCCCCTTCCCACAGTATTGTGTGCAGTGGTCTCAGCGCATCTTTCCAGCTGGCCATGCCTGCTCCATGCACCAGGCAATTGCCTGCTTGGAGCAATGCCGAGCTGCTGGACCTCATCAGCATTTGGGGAGAGGAGGCTGTCCAGCCATAGGAATTATGATACCTACAGACAGATTTCACGATGCAATGACAGAAAGGGGCCATGACAGGGACACACTGCAATGCAGGGTCAAAGTGAAGGAGCTGCGGAACGCTTACCACAAGGTGCGGAAGGCAAACCACTGCTCCGGTGCTGCGCCCACAAGCTGCTGGTTCTACAAAGAGCTGGATGCGATACTCATAGCAACCCCACCTCCACTGTGAAGGCCACTGTAGATACTTCAGTGGCTTGTGTGTGCCAGTTGAGAATGGACCGAGCCAGGAGGACGAAATCTTGGACGAGGATGTGGAGGGGGAGGGGGACCTAGAGGCAGAGGATGACTGAGGGCAGGTCTTCACTCCGGGGGGGCGGTCGATTTAAGATACGCAAATTCAGCTAAGCGAATAGCGTTGCTGAATTCGACCTATCGGAGCCGACTTACCCCGCTGTGAGGACGGCAGCAAAATCGACCTCCGTGGCTCCCCGTCGACGGGGACCACCTCCGCTGGTGGAGTAAGAGCGTTGATTCGGGGATCGATTGTCGCGATAATTCGATCCCCGAGATATCGATTTCTACCCGCCGATTCAGGCGGGTAGTGTAGACCTAGCCTCAGAGGTCAGAGATGCATTTAGCTAGGAGCTCTTTTCTACACCAGAGGAGGATAGCCAGTCACAGCTGTCAGATCTTGGCGAAGCGCAAACAGGAGAGGAGGCCCCTGGAAAGTGGATTTGATTTTGGGAATCGCTGAAGCGAGTTGTTGGGAGCAGGAGGATTGCAGAAAGCAGGCTTGTCTCTGTATGATGCACGTACCTGTAGAAAATGTGGGTATAGGAATGATTACACTGCTCTACAGCCAAAATGCTTCTGAAATAAATGTAGTCAAACTTTACTAATTCTGGGTCACTGAGAACGAAAATGATGCTTAAAATTGTTGATTGGCTCTAGTTTTCAAGATATGCTATTGGGTCAGTATATATGACCCTTGACTTGGGAATGGCGGAGGATAAGTGAGTTATAAAGGGAAGGGATCTCAATTTAAACCAGAAATGACTAAAATACATCTTTGACTGGATCGATGAATAAATCTATGACTGGGTTTGGACAGTACTTGCTTTTTAGGCAAAACAATGAATGATGCAATCTGAAGCTGGGGGTATTGCGTCATACAGGATATGAATTGCATCATATTATTCCTAGAAGTCATGGATGATGCAGTCATAACAAAGCTTACATCACTCTGCTGAACAAATTGCCCTATATCAGCTCTAGAAATCATACAGTGTCGTGCTCTCTTATTTGTCACTGTTTGATTTTGCAAAGGGACACATTTCTGTTTAGCCAAAGTGAGCAGAGATGCCTCGTACTTGTGTGAACAGTGCAGATAACTTCTGCTATGTTTGTGGTGAAGTGACTTTTGCATCACAAAAGCGCAGTATAGCCACTATGGTTAAGAAAGCCTATCACCTTTATTTTGGCTGCAAAATTGGAGATCAGGACAAGAGGTGGGCCCCACACATATGCTGCAACACTTGTGCAACAAATCTTTGCCAGTGGTTGAACAGGAAAAGGAAATCTATGCCTTTTGCAGTGCCAATGATTTGGAGAGAGCCAACAGATCATACCAGCAATTGTTACTTCTGCATGGTGCCTCCAGTTGGGAAAGGTGTGTCAAAGAAGAAAAAGTGGACTGTGCATTATCCAAACATTCCATCAGCTATACGCCCAGTACCCCAAGGAGAAGGACTGCCGGTTTCTGATGTACCAGAATCATTCTCACTTGAGTCAAACGAGGAAGAGGACGAAACTTCTGGTCCTGAACCATCAATGTCACAGGACCCACATTTTCTCCCATCCTCCTCCTCTGAACCACACCTCATAACACAAGGTGAACTGAATGACCTTGTCAGGGATTTGGAACTACCCAAGAGTAAGGCAGAGCTGTTGGGCTCCAGACTACAGCAGTGGAATCTCCTGACAGGTGATGTTAGGGTTTCCATGTTCCGTGACCGTCAAAAGGATCTTGTCCCATTCTTTTTCATGGAAGGTGATCTTGTAGCCTGCAACAACTCGATGGTGTGATGGCAGCCCTCAACATCGTTCACGATCCAGATGAGTGGAGACTGTTCATTGATTCATTGAAGACAAGCCTTAAAATTGTTTTACTGCATAATGGCAATGTTTTGCCATCAATTCCAGTTGGTCATGCAGTCCATATGAAGGAAACCTATGACAACATGAAACAACTTTTGAGGTGCATAAACTATGACCAACATCAGTGGCAGCTTTGTGGCGATTTGAAGGTTGTTGCTCTCTTGCTTGGTCTGCAGACTGGATACACAAAGCACTGCTGTTTTCTCTGCGAATTGGATAGTCGTGCAAGAGATTCCCACTCCATCAAGAAAGATTGGCCTCTCCGACAGCCCTTGGAGCCTGGGAGGAAAAGTGTTCAGCATCCACCACTTGTTGAATCAAGGAAGATTTTGTTACCACCCTTACACATCAAGCTGGGTCTGATGAAGAACTTTGTCAAGGCCATTGACAAAACACAAGCAGCTTTCAAGTACAACCATGGAAAATTTCCAAGGTTAAGTGAAGCTAAGATAAAGGAAGGTGTCTTTGTTGGTCCTCAGATTCGTGAACTTCTTCGAGATGACACATTTGAACATGCACTGTGTGGCAAGGAAAAGACGGCATGGAAAGCCTTCCAGTTAGTGGCAAAACATTTTCTTGGAAACAACAAGGCAGACAACTACAGGTTGTTGGTGGAAAACCTCCTCAAGGCATACAAAAGCCTTGGTTGCAACATGTCACTAAAGATACATTTTTTGCACTCTCGTCTAGATTTTTTTCCACTGAACTGCGGAACAGTGAGCGACGGAGCACGGCGAGCGATTTCACCAGGACATTGCAACAATGGAGAAACGCTATCAGGGCAAATGGAGCCCATCAATGCTTGCAGACTATTGCTGGACAGTGACAAAAGATGCTCCATTTAATGAATACAAAAGACAAGCCAAGAAGCACCGAGTAGACACTGAATAGGACTAAACTATGTACATAATAGTTTTTTGCCTTTTGTTTCATAATAAATTTTATTTATATAACCCTTTTGCTGATTTTTAAAGTGTTACATAAACAGGACAGGTGAAATATTATCATGGAAAGCAACCATAAACACATGAAAAGAGCTAGGTTTACAATTTATGATTAAAACTCTACTATCTACACAATATACATAGACATAAAATGTAAAAACTTAAATATCTTAGAAACAGTAGCCAATCAGTTGTTTTAATTGTCATATTTGAATTCAGCACATCAAAATACATAATAAATAGCACATTTTATCTCTGAAGCAGACGACTTCTCAAAAATTGTAGACCAGTGTTATCAAGCTCCCCCTACAGTGCTGGCTATAGCCACATGCCCAGTGTACAGCAGGGTCTGGAAAGAGTGATTTACCCTGCCACTGCAGCTACTCACCATTTTGGGGATTTTGTGGCGCATGTGTGCTTGCTTGGGGTCAGCCAGTTAGTGAGAGGTGTGTGAGAACTGGCTGTGTTTTAAAGCACTGAATCAGTGTTCTGTATGTTGCAAACAATACTGCTCCTGTAAAATGTTGCATTTAAACTTCACAGAGATGACCTTGGTATCCCAGCCTCCCTCTTTGTTATCACCGGCTGAACGGCTGTGCAGAATTAAAAAGCGACCACGAAGAACTAAGGAGGACTTTCTGCATGATGTTATGATGCATTCCATGGCTGAAAAACAGGAACTGAAGGAGTGGTGGGACAGCAAGAAGAGGGACCGAAAGGAGAACTCTGCATGCGAGAATGAAGTCACGGAGAGGCTCTTAAAGGTTATGGCGCACCAATCGGACATGCTCCAGGCAATACTAGCTCTTCCAACTGAGCAGCTCCGCACCCGCCCTCCCCTGTAACTGCTGTTGCAAAACTCTTTCCCATGCGCTCCCCAGACACCGCCAACACACTGTTATCAACCTCCTGGCTCCACTCTCTACCCACAGCATTCCACTCCTCCCCTGTCACAGTCCAGCAGCGTGAACTCCCAGTACTGACTGCACTCAACATCCATCCCCTCTGCAGTTTGGCCCTGCTGAAGTACAGTACCCGCTGCATTGTACTCCAAAGGAGAAGTCTGGATATGATCCCTGGACATACACAAATCTTTAGCCATCCCAGGACCCCACCTCCGCCTGGGATCTTCCCTTCTCCCATCCCCCTCAGTGCTGATGTGTTTTTTTGTTTGAATCTCTCCTCTGGTTGTTGTTTTTTAATAAAAGAATTGTATTGGTTTGAAAGCAATCTTTATTCTATTAATTGAAAGCAAACAGAGCCCTGCAAAGCAACAGACAATTATGTTAAACTTTCATATTGCATCGTCTGCATCAATCACAATCACCTCCTAGCATTACAAGCACTGCAGTCCCAAGCATAGCAACAAATATTCTGGTCCGGGAAGAAAGTCCCTGCTTGCAGCTTCTTGAACAGGCCAGTGTTCCGAAAGATGTGTGCGTAATGCACCTTTCTGGACCAGCCTGCATTAATGTCTGTGAAACGCCCAAGGTGATCCACAAGTGCCTGGAGAACCATTGAGAAATACCCCTTGCAATTAATATACTCAGTGGCTAGGTGGTCTGGTGCCAGAATTGGAATATGCGTGCACTCTATCGCCCCTCTGCATTTAGGGAAGCCCATTTGTGCACATTGCCCAGAGTCTCGGTCTTTCAGAGCAGGATGCGATTAATGGCCCTGCACACTTCCATCAAGATGAGTCCAATGGTTGACTTTCCCATTCCGAACTGGTTAGCGACCAATCAGAAGCAGTCTGAAGTAGCCAGCTTCCACAGTGCAATCGCCACGCGCTTCTCCAGTGACAGGGCAGCTCTCATTTTCATGTCCTTGCACCGCAGGGCTAGGGCGAACTCATGACACAGTCCCATGAATGTGGCTTTCCTCATGCAAAAGTTCTGCAGCCACTGCTCATCATCCCAGACTTGCACGATGATGTGATCCCACCGCTCAGTGCTTGTTTCCCGAGCCCAAAAGCAGCGTTCCACTGTGGTCAGCACCTCCGTGAATGCCACAAGCAATCTCGTGTTGTAGCTGCTACGTGTGGCGAGATCAAAGTCGCACTCCTCTTGCCTTTGTAGTTTAAGGAATAATTCCACTGCCACTCGTGACGCATACTGATCAGTAGTTCAGGAACCATTCCTGCAGACTGAGGAGGCAGAGCATGCAGTACACAAACCATTGAAAGATGGCACCAAATGCAGATGGAAGCACAGGGATTGCTGGGACATGAAGCAATGCATCACAGGGCATTGGGACAGGACCCAGGATGTCCCACAACCCCCTCCATCTTCCCATAACTCTTAGCAGCAGAAGAGAAAGAGGTGCTCTGTGGGATAGCTGCCCAGAGTGCACCACTCCAAATACCGCTGCAAGTGCCGCAAGTGTGAACACACTATTACATAGGCAGCTGATAGCGTCAACACACAACAGCGGTTTCCCTTCAGCGCTCTCTGAGTGGTGCTGTAACTGCCAGCGCTGTAACTTTGCCGGTGTAGACATACCCACAGTTACTTCCCCAGAAACCTCCCAGGAGAGAGATTAGTATCTTCATGGTTTTGTTGTTCCTTCCTGATGGCTCATCAAATTTGATGGCCTGTCGTCTGGTGGGTGTCTTCCCAATACACACTCAGTTATAATTGTTACATAGTCCATATTTCTAACTTTAGATACAGAAATGTTACATGCATACAAATTGGATAATCACATTAAATAAATCATAACCTTTCCAATGATACCTTACAAGACACATTTTGCTTAAAGTATCTCAGTTATGTCATATTCATATCATAAGCATATTTTCATAAAGAATATGGAAATATCGTCACAAAGACGATCTACTTAGTCCACAGCATGGGAAGCAGCAGAGAGCATGACAACCACAGAACCCTCTTGCCATTACAGCACTTCCCTGTGGTTGAAATATCTAGACGTATGGTTGTCACACAGTTCTCCCCACCCTCCCAATCCATTTCACTGACAAGTGGAACATCTTCACCATCTACAACTTAATCTCCACAACTCAACAAATAGAAGATTAATTTCAAGAACACTTATGAAGCGAGGCTCTAACTGATGCCAATACAGTGTGCTGCTGCGCCAGCCAATTTGTTAACCAATAACATTGGAATCGAATAGCCCTATTTCTTAAATTTTGAGGTCCCTTCTGAAATTCCTAAAAACAAGTGTACAACGTAACTACCGGTACTTATCTTTATATAGTACATTACACCTTCCATCCCAAAGAATCCCAATGCATCTTACCCACCGTGTACACACAGCAGACATTTCTCCTACTATTAAAATGCAGCTGCTGCTAGAATGAGCAACTATGTAAGAGAGGAAGGGCAGAACATTTTATCCAACTGAAAGTGCGGTTGGGAATTAAATAGGTAAAATGCAGTTATGACCAAAATGGAATCTGGCATGGCTAGCAGGGTCAGCCTCCCATCCTTTTATAAGTAAGTGAGATATTTAATTATCAGAAATGGTCAGTATTACAGTTTCAGATCTCTTCTGAAACACTTAGCTGCCAGCAGCACAGTGCTCCCTAATATCAAAATAGGTCACTGACCTAGAGAGAGGAATGCCCCCTACTGAATTACCAGCAAAATTTCCTGCAGTAATCTGGCATTCCCTTGGAAGTCTCCCATCCAAAAACAGACCATTCCTAATTCTGCCTAGATTTTAAGAGCTAAAACAGTCATAATTTAAGATGATTGCTGTAACACATCCTCAAAGTTTGTCCATGAAGATTTATACCAAACAAATAATCAGTTAATGTTCCCCAGGAGGAAGCATCTTCTCATACATAAAGTTTGAATATGGCATGCATTACAGAAGGAGATTGGGAAAAATTGGCTTAAAAAATCTTTCATTTGGAGAGAAGTGATGCCTGACTTCAAGATTCTTAAATATACTAGAATACAGTACTGCGCTGCTAATATTTCAATGGTCTCCCTTTCCATTCTGTATCACCTCTGATTCAGCACCAAAGCAAAAGAGATGCAGATGGAGCCTAGTATCACAGCAGAGAATGTGTAGTACTGTGTGTACCTAGCTGTGATGCCCTTGGAATGGCCTAAATTTGCCTGTTAGATGGACTTAACCATCATCTGGTGTGAAAAGCAACTTTGTAGCCCAGACATCACAATCTAACAGTGCCCAAATAGCTGACCTTTCCAGACTGACCCCAGTTACAGGGAAGAGCAACTAAAAATTACTGATTGATTTCTTTCTAAAGTAAATCTGACACCTGCCTGGAAAGCATTCTCACAGTTAAGCAATATGTTAAACCTGACATCAAAATTGATGAACTTGCACTGAAAAGCACTTCAGAAACTAAGTGAAAGGAGAGTTCCTTTGGAGGTTAATTTTTGGTGGAAATGTCTAGTACCCGCCTAATCTTAAAAAGCTGTTGTCTGAAACATACAGCAAACAGGCATGAAATAGATCAGAGCCCAGAGAATTCTTAATTTCTCTATGTGTGTTTATTTTATTAAAGGGCTACAGCCAATATTGGCAGATGCATAATTTGTCTTGCTTTTTGCTCTTAAATTAGTTTGCCAAATGGATGTTCATATAAATGGGGATGGAGAAGGAGCATATTTTATTTTTTTTAAAAAGCACTCCAGAACTCATTAGCAATCACACCAGGATAAAACAGTTCATATGCAAAATGGACTAAAATTTGAAAGGAAACAGTCTGGTTTCAAGCTTTTAAGAGATTATTATAAACAACTGATTTCAGTACAACAGAAGAGTGTTTTAGAATTCTACAAAAATTCTCTGACAGCGCTCTTATGTTACTGGACAGGTTTATTAGGCAGTGGCCTTTGACTTTTAAAAACAAAATGCTATGCATTACTCTGTACAGAGGCCATCATGACAAGTAATTTAGCAGGACTTTTAGAAAGGATGGATGGATCCTTTTATAAACATTCATATCATTTGCAGGAGTCTACTTATTGAGGAAAAAGTCACCATTGTCACCTTTGTCCGGCTTGTCCTCATCCCTCCCTCCACAAATGCAAGTCAACACCACACAATTCAATTTTGTTGCAAGCATGTTCTTTCCATTTCTGGACAAAGAGTTTTGTCATGGGATTGACCCAGTGTGTTTTCGGTCTGCCCAGCAGCCTGGCCGACCAAGGAAAAAGTAGGTGGAAGAAAAGTAGATATGGATGCCGAATGTTGAAGCAAAGAGCATTTGTGTTTAAATAAAATGGAGGCACTGTAGATCTCAGGAACCCAAGACAGTGTGCCATGGAACATTACATTACAGTAGGTGCTAACTTACAATTCAGATATAAGGCTAGTTCAGATTTTATTTTGGGGAGCTGGACATTATCACAAATCTACTTCTAACAAGACTCCTCTTTATTTTTCTTCTATCTATGTGATTTGTATTCAGTAAAGTACTGATGAAGTAATCTGGGTGGATTGTGTTTCAGACACTTGGAGACATGGTCAAAGTGACAAAGAATTGCTACATTTTGAATTTGGTCGATGATTAAATTCTTGAACCTGGGTTGGGGACATCTCAGAAGTAAGGTAGAAGTCAGGCAAGAAGTTTAACTTTGACGTAGGTAAAGCACAAGGCAACAGTGAAAGGTCACTATTAATAAGAATTTTCTGTGATTACTGACATGCTTGATTCAACAGAACAGTCCACTATTTTTACAAGTAAATCTTTTGCTTTCTACAATATTTTCCCCAGGGAAAAAAGGAATAATTGATGTAAGTGCTAGTTGTCATCACCGGTTCTGGCAAAAATTTACTGTGCAAACATTATAGAAAAATCCTAAAGCAAAATATTTATCAATACTACAGAAGTCCTGTCACAAATCAAGATGGATTTAGCGAGTTTGAACATATGACACAGAAATGGTCCCAATGGTCATAATATAAATATCAGAGATAGCTTACTGCTGTTTGGTTAAGAAGACCTCTCTTATTTTGTTGATGAGAGAGTTTTGAAATATCTTATTTACAGTGAAAAATGCCAGCAACATTTATGCTGTTTTGCTGGGATGCTCACTTATCCTTTACACTTGTACTGCTAGTCTTAGGCACACATAACAAAATCTAACATCACAAAGGCAAGGCCAAGTTGCCCAAAAACATGGTTTACAGCAAGATTTATTTGTATATATATGTAAGGTAAGTGGTCTGCAGGTAAAATCTTTATTTCAGAATAATGGTTGTCAAGGAAACTAATTTGAAAGCCATTAGGTTCCACTCAGAGGAATCCATGTCACTGTAAAGAAAGTTAATGATAATAAACTGCTTTGCTTTTAGAATATTGGTTCTTGTTTTCTCACTTTTCCAACCTTTGGCCAAAAGCTGCTGTTTAAGATAGAACTCTAATTTCTTACAACATATTGTAAAAAGTCTCTCCATTTCTTTTACTTAGCCCTAAAACTGGCTTTTTAGCCAACCAGATGTAAAACTTCCTAGTGTCCTGATGATGCTTAACTTCTTTAAAAATTCAGGCTTGGAATTTTTAGACTTTTATAAAGGGACTTGCCAATGTATTGAAAGTACAGCCAAGATCACTTAGGCACCTAAATGCCTTGAAAAAGCCAACTCTTCGTGCTTTTACATTAGGTGCATTCATTTGGCTAACCCATCATAGATCTTAAAGATATGGTGCTTCAGATATGAATGCAAATATTTTGAAAAACCAAAATATGTACATAAAAACAAATGTGCTCTGAAGAATTGTACAGTACAAACCTTGAACTTTCCTTGCTGCTTATGCCATGTGCCCAACTAGCATGTCAACAACACATTGGTTATACTGTTCAGACACTTTTAGATACAAAATTAGACTCATAAATTTGACCTAAAATAAAGAGGATCCTAATCACAGTATCCTTGACCTATATGGGTTGTAACAAATTTTTCTGTATGAACCCATCAAAATGTTTGGAAATTCCATTTCCAAAAACTTTTCTGGAGTTGATCTGAGCTTTTCCAAACATATTGGATTATTATGTTATTTCCAGTAGTTCTTGGTGGAACAGAAATATCTGAAGGATCAGAAATACCGCTGGCAAGCTTTTGTCACAGTGTTTCAGTATATTGCCTAAAAATAAAGAACAAAAAAAGTTAAGTGAACTTTTTTCAAAACTCAGTAAAGGGACCAGGATCTATATAAGTCTGGGGAAGGTTTAAGTTGATTCCTATTTTGCGCAAACCAGTTATCCCATCCCTAACAAGTCATTAGAGGAAGTGAGAAACTATTATTTGAACATGGAATTTACTTGCATATTTTAGGCTCTGGAAACATCCGATGAAAAAAATAACATTTCACTTTTAGTCTTAGCACTGGTAGCTGTTGGTCAGTGCTGACTTTTTCCTTTCTCCACATTCACAAACTGTTTTATCTGTAAACCTTTAGATGCAGCAAAACACTAACATCTACCTTCCCAATGGAGCAGATGTTCTTCAAAGTAGAAGACAAGCCCCTGTGCAGTTTTATATTAGGAAATCTATAGTTCTTACAGTACTGCTAATGTATGGTATTACAGCCATTCAAATTCACCTTAACACTTAAACCAACTAAAAACTTACTAGACAAGTAGCTGTCCTAATTCTGCTTAGAAAACATGGATCTTAACAGGCGAACAGACCCAGCAAACGGGAAGGCGTAGCTGTGGACTCTGTGCTTGGAGATAGAGGGGTAGAGGGGATTAATGAGTGGTGTGTTTCGTCTGTCCGTCTGTTTTCCATGAGGATTGTAGAGCTAGGCTGTGGGCTCCTCCGGAAGAGTCTGTTTGTGTCTTGGTGTGAGCCATGTGGCTAGGACACGTGAGTCTTTTATCAGACATGGTGTTTCATGAGAGTTTGAACTATTCAGAGACTTCAAACACTCCTCAGTATCTAATCCCTCCCTGTTAATGGGAGGGTGGAGCTGAGTGGCAAGACTTAGTATATAAAACAGCTGCTAGGCAAACTTCTGAGCAGGTGAATAGGAGTGGCAAACAGGAGTTAATCAATAGACCCAAACATGGGTTTATGGAAAACAGATTCACTGGTTGGTTTTTGAAGCTAGATAAATTAAAGCTAGAAATAAGGCATAATTTTTTTTAACAGTGAGTTTAATTAACCATTTAACAACCTACCAAGGATGTGTGGTGAATTCTCCATCACTGGATATTTTAAAATATAGATTAGATGTTTTTTTCTGAAAGATATGCTATAATTCAAACAGGAATTAATTCAAGGAAGTCTTCTGGCCCCCATGATATGTGTGGTCAGAGCAGACGATTACAGTGGCCTTATAATCTATGCACACTTTGGGGAAATTAGATCTGGATCCATATTGTGCATCTTGGGCCCCTCTTTAGTTCTGCTCTTCCCTGTTAGAGATTGTAGAAATAGAGGTCCCATTAAACCATTTTTTCTACATCCAATAATACTGGGTTGTTACACGTAGAGGTTTCCTTCTTCTTCCAGAGGTATAGAAAGCAACCAAGTAGATTAGAGTGGGATGGGAGCTGACCAGGATTGACAGCCTGAAGACACATGGGCAAAGGACTATCAGTGGTACCCTGTACTGTCGACTATTGCTATCTAATGTTGTTGAGTTTTGTGTAGTAACAGCTGCAGTTTTTTGTTACTCTGTGTGTGTGTTCTGAAATGCCCTGCATACAACAAACATTTCACCATTTTTGCCTGCAGCAATTAAAAAGTCTTATTTAAAAAAAAATCTATGCTTTGATACAATTTTATGTGAACAGAAAAACATAAGGACAAGTCCAGAAATTCCTGCACTAAAGGTAGAACTAACAATCTAAGGTCTGAGATGAATGTGGTGGAGTCTAATAGAACCCTGTGCAGTGGCAAAGGCTTCCCAGGGGCCTCGTAAGCTGCAGACAAACAGAGGAGATGGATTTAAGTGTATGTACAGTTATGTAAAACCCAAGAAAAAAAAACTCCAGCTGTGAAGCATTCTTGCTGGATACAATATTGGGAAAAAAGGTTGATTTATTGCACAGGACAGCACGGTATCCATAAGGGAAAAGAAACTCAATTTTGTAACAGCAAAAATATACAAGCAAAACATCAACCATTCTTTGAAACATCTCTGAGATTGTATATGCACATTACTTACTTTTAATGAGCTGCAATGGCATATATTAATCAGATATTCTAAGCTAAAGTTCCACCATAATCATTACAAAGTTCCACAATTATAAGGGGAGTTTTCAAGTAGATGTACTTAGTACAGGTTAATATTCCTTTAATTATATAAATCATTGGGATCTGAATAAAAATGAAGCTATACTGTGACAAACTTTTTGAATGCGCAGATTTACTGGCTTCCCAAGAGCAGGCAGACATGACAAACCTTCACCAATCTCTCATTTTTTTTTTCTGTTCATTTATCATATGCTTACAATAAAAACAGCAGATATTAATTATGCATATTTTTGAGCACGCAGAAAACGTAAATAGAAATGTTAAATACAACTTATATGTAAGATCTGTACAAAACACTCACTGACCTTGCTAAGCTTTAAAAGGCATTCTAAGATTAGCCTGGCATGTATTTCAAGTGTACAAAAACAACAATGTAAAACTGTTTTTTAAAATGCTGGCACAGACTGTTTCATGCCTAAATCCTTATTATGCTCAGTGTATTTATAGGAAATGACTCAACTTTAAAATAGTTAAAAGCAAGGAACACTTCTTTTATTAGGGAAAATTGGTCTTCAGATGCTGAGAGGCTAGATCTTCAATCTGCAGCCTCAGATAAAATGTGTTTTACATCACAGTGAATGCGACATATATGGACTTCATAGGATCACATTTCCTCATACCAAATTTTGTAGAGCTTAAGTTAATATTATAGCCCTGAAACATTTCATGATTTAGTAAATATATCTTGGAGGGTTGTGAGTGAAAGAGGTAGGAAGGGGAAAAAGAAAAACCCTTGAAACATGTGCCTAAGCTCCAAATCCCCTTAAACCTACAGTTGTAGCCCCATTCCTCAACTCAACACCTAGAATTTACCATCACTCATTACTCTTGTCTTAATTTAGGCCCTGTTCCTGAACTATAGGGGCCAAATGCCAATGCCCACACAGAATCTTCTTTAATTTATTCCACCTGTTTCTCCCCCCTTTAAAGAAACATCTCTAAGTTTTTCATTGCTCCCTGGTTTGTTTGGAATGAGCGTTGCTGGCTCATTATTTATTACTTTTCCTTCCCCTCTATTTGATCATCTAGTTTTGTAACATATAGGACCAGATTGTGACATCCTTACTCATGCTGAGTAGTATCTTACATCATGAGTACCCCATTAAAGTCAGATTAGTAATGGTTCCTACAACGTCTGCATCACAATATTGTATTTTATTGCTGTATAATGCACTGAGAAGGGTGGAAACTTTCAAAAGATAAATTATTAATAGGCAATTAGAAGTCAGTGAGGCACTCAGGATCAACCCTTCCAAGCAAAGTAGTAATGAACATGAGGAATAGATTGGAGGGTACTGCAAATGCAAGGGAGAGAATCTTACCAAATCATCATGATCGCACAAAAATAGTTCAAATATATAAAGATGAGAGAGCTGTACAGAGATCCAACTTGGAAAAGGGTTTGCTGTTTAAAGATCAGGTTAAATAAGGCACAAAAAAGGTTAATTTACCCTCTTACAACAATTATCAGACATAAGAGCCCTGCACTGTGATTTGAATATGAGCTTTGGAAAGCTAAGTACTGGACAGGTGTCAATTCTTGTCCTGGGCACCAACTCTGTATTCGCCTCCTCCAGGCACTGTCTTTCTCCATTGTATGTGCAATATTTAGGTAGCACAATGTGATGGTTACAGCACACAGTGGTCAACATCAATGAATAAGGTGGTGGGGAGAGAATTTCAAATAGCAGGCACATTAAATGTATTTCATCTAGTTTTCTGCTTGATTGAAACTGCTTTGCCTAGATATTATAAAACACTCATTTAAATCCCATGAAGGCTAATCCAGGCATTGAGGTTAGATTATATATGTATTTGCATATATGCAGCAAAATGTAGGCAATTTAAGGATGACGAGGGAGCTTTATCTTGATGTGACTGAGCATTTTTCACTCCACAGTCAAACAATTTGACTTCACATTATGGGAAGGAGTATTGTTTTGTACTTTGAGTAGGGCACTGGAAGTTAGAACTCCCGGGTTCTGTTCTCTATTGACTCGCCATGCCTTTAAGCAAGTCAATATACTTCTAGGTGCTTTCGTTTACTTATTTATAAAAATGGAGACAATACTTCACAGAAGTGAAAAGACTCAATTAAATTCAGTATTTTAAAGAGTTCTAAAGACAGCAGATGGCTATACTATGTAAGCATAAAGCTGCATTTTATTAAAGTAACTCTTGCCTGTGCTGTGAACTTTTACTACATTTCAGCTTCATGTGAATTGTCCCATCAAACTCTGAGGAAGGAGAGATTAAGAAAATGAACACAGTGAATTATAAACTTGTTCATTCTCCTCTGTGAAGTGGGTTGCAGCAGTATCAGATGTTGAAAAAACAAAGACCAATGTCTTGTTTATGAATAGCTTTATCAAAAGAAAAGGTAAGATAAAGGATACTACTTGAGTGTATCTCAAAATGGGAAATGCAAATGAGATGTGGCAAGTAATATTTAAACTCACTGTTGACTCATTAGACAAAATATAATATGCACTGGAAACAGCTTATCCAGCACCCAGGCTGTCTCTGAACCGATTCGCAAGCCACTATTTTTGCCTTATTCAAATCCCTGCTAAAGAAGCATCATCTGCCACAAAGTCCTCAAGAAGATGAGTAATAAAATTATACAAATAATTTTGTTTAGGCCAAAATTTAGATCATATAAATCTTATTTGATTAGGCCAACAAGTCCTCTCCTTTGTATTCATTCTGACCTGTGTCACATCTAAAGTCCAGAGAGTAAGCTCTCTGTGTGGTCACCTTTGCCTGAGTCAGAGGTTGCAAAAGTTTCTCCCAGATGCAGATCTTGCTACATGATCCATGCTTCTGTCACCTCTAGACTGGTCTAATGCAATGCACTCTCCCATGGGGATATATCTACCTGGAAGCTGAAGTTAACCACCAAGCTGCCACATTCTGATTGCAGAGCCATTGGCCATTATCTTTGAAAACTCATGGCGATTGGGGGAGTCCCGGTTGACTGGAAAAAGGCTAATGTAGTGCCCATCTTTAAAAAAGGGAAGGAGGAGGATCCGGGGAACTACAGGCCAGTCAGCCTCACCTCAGTCCCTGGAAAAATCATGAAGCAGGTCCTCAAGGAATCAATTCTGAAGCACTTAGAGGAGAGGAAAGTGATCAGGAACAGTCAGCATGGATTCACCAAGGGCAAGTCATGCCTGACTAACCTAATTGCCTTCTATGAGGAGATAACTGGGTCTGTGGATGAGGGGAAAGCAGTGGATGTGTTATTCCTTGACTTTAGCAAAGCTTTTGATACAGTCTCCCACAGTATTCTTGCCAGCAAGTTAAAGAAGAATGGGCTGGATGAATGGACTATAAGGTGGATAGAAAGCTGGCTAGATCGTCGGGCTCAATGGGTAGTGATCAACGGCTCCATGTCTAGTTGGCAGCCGGTTTCAAGTGGAGTGCCCCAGGGGTCGGTCCTGGGCCTGGTTTTGTTCGATATCTTCATTAATGATCTGGAGGATGGCATGGACTGCACTCTCAGCAAGTTTGCAGATGACACTAAAGAAGGAGTGGTAGATACGCTGGAGGGTAGGGACAGGATACAGAGGGACCTAGACAAATTAGAGGATTGGGCCAAAAGAAACCTGATGAGGTTCAACAAGGACAAGTGCAGAGTCCTGCACTTAGGACGGAAGAATCCCATGCACTGTTACAGACTAGGGACCGAATGGCTAGGAAGCAGTTCTGCAGAAAAGGACCTAGGGGTTACAGTGAACGAGAAGCTGGATATGAGTCAACAGATCGAGGGACGTGATCGTTCCCCTCTATTCGACATTGGTGAGGCCTCATCTGGAGTACTGTGTCCAGTTTTGGGCCCCACACTACAAGAAGGATGTACAAAAATTGGAAAGAGTCCAGCGGAAGGCAACAAACAGGATTAGGGGGCTGGAGCACGTGACTTATGAGGAGAGGCTGAGGGAACTGGGATTGCTTAGTCTGCAGAAGAGAAGAATGCGGGGGGGATTTGATAGCTGCTTTCAACTACCCGAAAGGGGGTTCCAAGGAGGATGGATCTAGACAGTTCTCAGTGGTACCTGATGACCGAACAAGGAGTAATGGTCTCAAGTTGCAGTGGGGGAGGTTTAGGTTGGATATTAGGAAAAACTTTTTCACTAGGAGGGTGGTGAAGCACTGGAATGGGTTACCTAGGGAGGTGGTGGAATCTCCTTCCTTAGAGGTTTTTAAGGTCAGGCTTGACAAAGCCTGGCTGGGATGATTTAGTTGGGAATTGGTCCTGCTTTGAGCAGGGGGTTGGACTAGATGACCTCCTGAGGTCCCTTCCAACCCTGATATTCTAGGATTCTATGATTCTACACTAAATGGAGCATCTCATCAAAAGCACATGACAGCAATGCATCATGATTTGTACCAGCTGTCTACTGCGTTCTACAGGGAATGTAAAACATTGCTTTTTTTGATTTGCCATATAAATCCCTAAATGAACCAAGACCTGAAAAACTGCCCCCATCCCCATCCCTCTCCATGTGATATGGAAAGATGCTGGTTTGGTGTAAGAGAGCAATTGCTGGCAGGGTATTCTCCATGAAGTCTGCTCCGGCTTGGAAACTCACTCCCCTCCAACTTCTTTGATCCAAAATAGCTCAGAGTGATTGACTTGCAGGGCACATTGCAAAAAGCCACCATTTTGACAGGGATGGGGTGGCTGCTGTTTAGCTTATGTATTCGGGAATCAGGGTGGTAGATTTCTGATCTGTAGTGATTTTTTGCTGTCCGGATCTTTTATGTTGCTGGTGTGTTGTTTTGTCATAGTTCTGGTTATGGATTGTATTTTTATTGGATGGCAAGGCACCTACAGCTTCGGCTAATTACAAGCCTAAACTTGCTGATGGCCAGTTTTATATCCATTTGTTCTCGTGTCAGTGTTGATGCTTAACGTAAATAACTCCTCTCTCTCTCCCTGGTATTTATTCCTCTGATGTATTAATAGAAAGCAATCATATCTCCCTTCAGCCTTCTTTTGGTTAGGCTAAAGAAGCCAAGCTCTATGTCTCCTCTCATAAGGTAGGCTTTCCATTCCTCAGATAACCTTAGTAGTCCTTCTCTGCACCTATTCCAGTTTCAATTAATCTTTCTTAAACATGGGAGACCAGAATTCTACACAGTATTCCAGCTGAGGCCTTACCAATGCCTTGCATAATGATACTAACACTTCTCTATCTCTACAGGAAATACCTCGCATTAGCCTTTTTTCATGGCTGCATCACACTGCTGGCTCATAGTCATGTAATCAATAAATACATTCAGGTCCTTCTCCTCTTCTGTCACTTCCAACTGATATGTCCTCAGCTTATAGCAAAAATTCTTGTTGTTAGTCCCTATGTACATGACATTGTACTTCGCATTATTACATTTCATCCCATTTCTATTATTCCAGTTTTCAAGGTCATCCAGATCTTCTTGTATGATATTCTGATCCTCCTCCATATTAGCAATACCTCCCAACTTTGTGTCATCTGCAAATTTTATTAGCATACTTCCACTTTTTGTGCCAAGATCATTAAAAAAATGTTAAATAAGATTGGTCCCAAGACTAATCCATGAGGAACTCCACTAGTAACCAGCCTGACAGTTCACCTTTCAGTATGACCCATTGTAGTCTCCCCTTTAACAAGCTCCTTAACCACCTTTCAGTTCTCATATTAATCCCCATCTTCTCCAGTTTAACTAATAATTTCCCATGTGAAACTGTATCAAATGCCTTATTGAAATCCAGGTAGATTAGCTCTAACTGCATTTTAGTTATCTTCTCAAAGAAAGCGACGAGATTGTTCTGGCATGATCTACCATTTGTAAAACCATGTAGTATTTTATCCCAATTACCATTTACTGATATGTCCTTAACTACTTTCTCTTTCAAAATTTGTTCTAAGACCTTGCATACAATTGAGGCCAAACTAAGGGTATGTCTACACAACAATGTAAGCCTACGGTCAGTGGGACTCGAGTCAGGTGATGCATGTCAGGGAACCCTGGGGTTGAGCTTCTACACTACATTTTAACACTGGGTTTAGGATTTTCTGACCCTTGCTCAAATCTAGGACTCTGGTATCCACACTGCAGTGCACAGACCTGAGCCAAAGAAAACCTATCCCCATTGCCTCTACAGTGTCGACACTCTAGCCCTATGAATGTGTTGCACTGTGGGAGAACTCTACTGCCCACTGTTTCCTAACTGTGACGGTGCTATTGCTGGGACTCAGGGAGAATGGCTGCAATCTGAAACTTTATATGAACTATCATCTAATCTGAGAATTGGGCTCTCCACCTCTAGGCTCAGTCACCTTGGCAGGAAACTATCTATGTGCACCTGTTCTGATGATAATTAGGATATCAGTCTCCAGGGCTGTCAAACAATTAAAATTAAACTTTGCAATTCTTAATTTTTAGCATAAGATGGTCAATGAAGGTGTTTTTGTTTATTTATTTATGTCTATTTGTTTTGAAGTTTGACATAATATATAAGTTTCAGAAGACAAAACACACACATACCCACAGCCTGGCTGCTGTCGGCTGTGGAGCGGTGAAGTGCATCCCCAGGGCTTCGGGTGCAGCATGCTCCAACACCACTCCGGGATGCCTTATCCCTGCCCCTGCCTGTTGCACTCTGGGAGGCAGGGCCAAGGGACCCCCAGGAGGCTGTGGGGATTTTGGGGCTGGCTCTCACTCACCACCTTCACAGTGCACGATGCCCAGGCACCTCTGCACACGCAGCGTCAGAGAGGGCGAAGGGGGAGAGGGCAGAAGCAAGGGACAGAGAGAGGAGTGGGACCAAGTGGCTGCCCTGAAGGGAGGGAGAGTGGCAGAGCTCCCAGCTCAGAACAGTCAGGGGAGGAATGACCCCCAACATCTTAGCAGACAGGTGCCACCTCCTGCCTGTCAGATTTGCTGCCTGCTTCGGGCAAGCTCTGCACAGCAGGAAAGGAGGATCTGGGGTTGAAGCCGCAGGAGGCTACGGGCAGGTTTTGGGGCTGGCTCCCACTCGATGCCCTGACAGTGCATGCTGCTCAGGCACCTCTGCACATGCAGACCCAGGTAGGGGAGGAGGGGCAGAAAGTGGAGCAGGGACCAAGCAGCAGCCCTGAGGAAGAGGCCAGAATATTAGGGGTCATCCTCCCACATCTGTGCTGAGTCGGGAGCACTGCTGCTCCCCATCTCTGCAAGGCATCTGCTTTGTCCCACTCTGTTCTCTGGCACTTGCTCCTGGACCCCACCTGCCCTCCCTGGGGCTGCATGTGCAGGGGCACCCAGGCAGCGTGCCAAAATCTGGCTGTGCTCTTGTGACCAGAAAGCAGCTCCCTCTGCAAAAAGTTTCATCTGATCAGTCTCCATTGAAAACCCTGCAGGCTCTCGGATAGCGTGCTTGCAGACTGGTGCTTAGCAGACATAGGTTAATGCTGACCTGAGCTGCTGCCGTTTGCAAAGGAAGGTGTGGCTTCCGTTTGCAATAGAGTGCAATAGACTACACTTTAGATTGTCAGCACAGAAAGGACTAAGGGAGTTGCTTTAAGGAACTCTGGGATATATCCAGAGGACTTCCAGGTCCCGAGTCAAGCCAGGGCCATGTGCACACAGGAAAACAATAGGGCTCAAACCGTAGGTCTCAGCTTAACAGGGGCTTGGACCCTCCAGCCCTGCAGGGTCCTGGGACTCTAGGTTCAAGTCCTAGGTTAACACAATTGATGTGTGGGTGTAAAGGGGGTTGTATTGCTGTGTAGACATACCCTAACAGGCCTGTAGTTTCCTGGATCACTTTTTTTCCCTTTCTTAACAATAGGTACTATATTAGCAATTCTCCAGTCATACAGTATGACCCCTGAGTTTACAGATTCGTTAAAAATTCTTGCTATTGAGCTTGTGATTTCATGTGCCAGTTCGTTTAATATTCTTAGATGGAGATTATCCAGTCACCCGCCATTGTGTCCCATTAAGTGGTTTGCGTTTGACTTCCGCTTCTGATGTGATAATTTCTACTTCCATATCCTTATTTCCAGCCACCCTGCCACAATCCCTAAACTCATTACTTTTATTAAAAACTGAGGCAAAGTGTTTATTTAGGTGTTGGCCATGCTTAGATTATCGTTAATCTCCACCCCATCCTCAGTGTTTAACAGTCCCACTTCTTTTTCCCTTGTTTTATTTTTAATTTACATGGCTACAGAACCTTTTACTATTGGTTTTATTTTCACTGCAAGGTCCAAGTCTGCGTGGCTTCTGGCAGTTCTCCCCCCCACCTTTTTTTTGACCTCCAAGAGGTAGCCTGCCTTGCAGATCCATCCCATCTTCCATTCCTTGTAGGCTTTCTGCTGTCTCTTAATTGGATTACAACAGTTCCCTACAATTTTCCCCAGTTTCTTGGGATACAAGCTTCAGATAGTTTCTGCAACATTGACTTTAAAGTAATTCCAAGTCTCCTCCACATTCAGATCCTTGAGTTCTTCAGTGCACTCCAGTTCCCTAACTAATTTTAAAAAATGGGGGAAACTTTCCCCCTTTTAAATCAAGGATCTTAGTTGCAGATATATGTTTGTTTATCCTTCCCTTTAGTTTGAACTGAATTAGCTCGTTATCACTCAAACCAAGTTGTCCCCTACAACCAGTTCTTCTATGAGGTCCTCACTAATCACCAATACCAAATCTAAAATGGCATCACCTCCTGTAGGTTCGGTGACTGTTAGGTGAAAAAATCTGTCAGCTATGACATCCAGGAAAATCTAGGCCCTATTATTATTAGTAGCAGTTGTCTTCCAATCTATATCAGGGAAGTTAATGTCTCTGCAGTATTTATTCCATTAAAAATATTAAAGAGGTGTCTATCCATACCCAAATTGGCTCCTGGAGAATCTGTAAAATACCACAATCACTATCCCAGGGGAGCATCTTGTAGCTTTCTTCCCTTAAGTGATTTTGACTCAAACATACTGTCTTTTATCCATTGCATCACTTCTAATTTCTTTACAGTCTACCTCATCATTAATATACAATGCTATATACCACCTTTACCTTTATTGCTGTCCATCCTGAACAGCATATACCCTTCAATCCTTGTACTCCAGTCTTTCCACCATGTTTCTGTTATCCCTAGTATATCTGATTTCACTTTTTGCACCAGTAGTTCTAGTTCCTCCATTTTGTCACCTACACTCCTTGCATTGGTATACAAACATCTTCGTTGTTTCTGCTTGGCTTCACCCAGATTCCTCACCCAGTTAGGTAAAGTCGTTCTACTGCCAGTATCACCTGTTAGCTTCATTGGCACCATCTTTCCTCTTAGTGTCTATTCTCTCTACCAATCATGCCCCAAATTCTGGCACTATGGAACATTGATAAAGCTAACGTCACCAAGACTGACAGGGATGCTAGAACAATTTTTATAGTGTGGGTGCTGAGAGCCATTGAACCAAACTGTAAACCCTTTATATAATGGAAAACACATCAAGCCAGGGGGTGCAGCAGCACCCCTACCTGCAGCACCTATGAAGACTGAAATGGTCTTTCACTCCTGAGATAAGTCCAAAAAAATTAAACAACACAACCTTCACTTCTTACAAATGAAAAAAAAAATCTTTCAAGGATAGATGCTGCATTGCTCTGTGTTAGTCTCTCTAACCTAGGGGACATAAATGGTAATCCTGGAAAAGCCTCTGATTATATTCCAGAGCACTATCATAAAATATTTACAACAGCAGGTGGACTACAATGTTTTGTTAACCTTGTAGCTCAACAGTGTCCTTTAGAGGCCAAATTTGGAATCTATGTGGTTTTCCCCCATCCAATGATATTACCATGTTTACTCTGTGTGTTCAGCCTGGTTTATTATTGTGCTTGTTTTATGCTCACTGTGAAATTTGTAAAAATGCTCAAGCCTCTCTCTTCATTAATTAAATTACGTGTAAGAGGAAAATGCAGACAGATCCCTAACCACAGAGTTACTGCTGGCCACAACTATAAAATAGCTTAATGACCCTTTTGAGAGGAAGAAGACATTTTTTCAAAGTGATTTTTATTTCTTGTAAAAATAGTTTTAAATTGGCAATATTTTAGGAAGACTATTACAAAGGTACATAAAACCTATTTGGTATTTTATTACCCCATATAAAGTACCTTGGCCTCTTGCCAGTCCAACACCTTCTGAAAAACATTCATTTGAGACGACAATTTTGCAGTAAAGACTGAACATAGTTTGTATTTCTCTTATGTCCCTACCCACTCCTTTGTCTCCCCCCTCCAAATATGCACATTTGCATGAAAACATGTTCTATGTCATTCTGACCATACTATCTTTCTTCTGTCCCCTTTTAATATGATGAAAACTATTTAAAAAAAATAATTTGTTGCTGGTTAGTCTGAAGCTAAGGTCTATTTCTCACGCTGACATCACAACCAGCTGCTATGAAGATTACTATGATGTCACAGACTGATGACTGAATTTGGGTGGAAAAGCACCAGCAGGGGCAGATGCATTCTAAGGTCTGGTTTAGTGGGAATTTTGCCACTGAGTTAAATGGGAAACTGGATAAGGTTAAACCATAAGCTGACATATTAATTTTTTAAAAATGCAAACATGAGAAGTAATCAGACTATTTCTTAGCTCCATAAAAGCACTGATTTAATTTGTTTCTTTTTTTGGCAACTCTTTTGTTCATGTCACAAATGTAAGGTAACAATCAGTAAAGCCATGGTTTCATTTTGCAACTCGCACTTGGCAATTCAGACACATCATAAAAGTAATCTGAAAGCAATCAGACTTGGAGTTAAGTGAAGTAACACTGCAGGCTAACAGCCAAGTTTTCAAAGAGGCCCTTAATATTTTTAAAAATATTAATGAACTGTCATTTATAACATTAAGACAATAACAAGGTATTACCATACCCATACATTATGCTTAAAGAATAGTATCTTGGGAGTGAATAAAGCACTCAATAAAATGAGAGTGGAAATAAAAGGAAGGATTGTCTCCAACTCTTAACCTCACTCAGGCCATGTCTACACTGCACTTTCATCACTAAAACTTTTGTCGCTCAGGGATGCGAAACCCCCAGCCCCCCAAATAACAAAAGCTTTAATGACGAAAAGTGCCAGTGTGGACAGCGCTTCATCGGCTGGAGCCGCTCTCTCCTCAAGGAAGCTACCGCCCCTTGTTCTTGGTGGTTTTATTTTGTCACCGGGAAAGCTCTCTTCCGGCAACAGAGTGTGACTACCCTGCGCACCTTACAACAGTGAAGCTGCAGCGGCACCGCCGCATCGTTGTATGGTGCGCAGTGTAGACATAGCCCAAGTCACAGGAAAAACGGTCAAGGCATTCAGTCACCTGAGGTGCCACTGTTCTTGATAAATCTAAGGAAGGTTTCCAAATTAATGTACTTATTAAACTTCCCACTTTGCACTGTCTACTGCCTATGCGCAATAATTTACTCATGTAGAATTCTATACATAGGCACCTAAACTCATTCATTTTGTAATTATGTGAAACACACACTAATTCAGAATGTTGAAAGCAGCGTTAGAACCAGACAATAGCCCACCAGTGCCTATGTTACCACCTGGGAAATATAGCTGTTGAAGGCCAGTTGTCTAACTGAGTATTGCATATTTCACAATAATAAAGGTCAGGGCTCACTATTTGATTAGCTTTGTCAGTCCTCTTGATTCACATTCTGTGCTTCTGACTTTATATTTTCTGTACTGATGATAACCACCATAAAACCTCACTCAGCTCCAGACTGAGCTGCCTGCATCTGTGGCAACAGAACACTATTCAGAAGGGATTAGAGTTTGTGAAAGAGGAGATGGTAAATTTTTGGTTTTGTGTATTGGTTTCTTTTGTGTGGAAGAAGGTTGCTAGTTGACTATTGGTATTTTTGTCTTAAATTGATTGATTAGTGCCAGACATTCTTTTTATGTTTATAGGCTGAAAGAGACTCAATAAAAAAAATAAAATCAGAACCGCAAATTCACCTGACACTGGCTGAAGTAGAAAACTCAGCTTAGAAGGAGAAAAGATCTAATGCCTATCAGGAACATTGCAATTTGGACCTCAGACTTACACAGCTGAAAGAAAGAAAAACTAACAGTCAGAAAGGACTTCTTTCCTACCATGTTAAGATACTTTATCTTGCAGTGCTGAGCAATATGGCTACCTGAGATAAGAAACACAGATTAAAACATTACGTAGCCAGTAAAAACAGCATCACATGATACAGTAACTAAGGAAAATGACATCACAACACCAATTATTTTCCCCTTAAACTGTATTGAAAATGGTTTCCAGCAATTACTGCTTAATGCTTAACTTCTATGGTGGGGATCTCAAACTGGGGGTCGGGACCTCTCCGGGAGTCACGAGATTATCACATGGGGGGTCGCGAGCTGTCAGCCTCCACCCCAAATCCCACTTTGCCGCCAGCATTTATAATGGTGTTAAATATATAAACAAGTGTTTTTAATTTATAAGGGGAGGTTGCACTAAGGGGCTTGCTATGTGAAAGGGGTCACCAGTACAATAGTTTGAGAGCCACTGTTGTATGGCTAGTTACCAGTCAATCTGCTTTGTTAATTTTCAACGGTAAAGTTTAGATAAATTCGGTCACTGACATAATGATAAAGCAGACACCAGAGAGAGGGGTTAATAGCAGGGCTGGCTCTAAGAGTTTTGTTGCCCACTGTGGAAAACATTTTTGGCACACACTGAATGGGGGAGAAAAAAAAACTGATTTGGGGAACATCACGGTCATCTGCCCCTAAAGATGACCTACTTAACATAGTTTTAGGGCTGGTAGGAAATAGAGGATGATGCTGAACAAGGAACAGGCCACAAAGAACGTGGTAGGAAGGAACCCAAGATGAACTA
Organism: Trachemys scripta elegans; assembly: GCF_013100865.1. NCBI lineage: Eukaryota > Metazoa > Chordata > Testudines > Emydidae > Trachemys > Trachemys scripta. The sequence goes on from NC_048304.1 coordinate 41,126,923, forward strand.
CTTCCCATGGGAGTCGTTCTAGGGCAGAGGTGGGCAAACTTTTTGGCCTGAGGGACACATCTGGGTGGGGAAATTGCATGCAGGCCTATGAATGTAGGGCTGGGGCAGGGGGTTGGGGTGTGGGAGGGGGCTCAGGGTGCAGGAGGGAGTGCAGTGTGAAGGAAGGGGCTCAGGGCAGGGGGTTGGGGTGCAGGAGGGGTTCAGGGTGCGGGCTCCAGCCTGGTGCCGCTTACCTTGAGCAGCTCCAGGGTGGCAGCGGCGCACAGTGGGGCTAAGGCAGGCTCCCTGCTTGCCCTGGCCCTGTGCTGCTCCCGGAAGTGGCCAGCACCACATCCCTGCTGCCCCTAAGGGGAAGAGGGCTCCGTGCGCTGCCCTCGCCTGCGGGTACCACCCTGAAGCTCCCATTGGCTGCGGTTCCCCATTCCTGGCCAACGGCAGCTGCGGGGGATGGTGCCTGCAGGCGAGGGTAGCACACGGAGCCCTCTGCTCCCAACCCCAGGGGCTTCCGGGAGTGGCGTGGGGTCAGGGCAGGCAGGGAGCCTGCCTTAGTCCCATGACGCCATGAAGGTGGCAATCCCGCGGGCCGGATCCAAAGCCCTGACGGGCCAGATACGGCCCGCAGTTTGCCCACCTCTGCTCTAGGGCATCAAGATTGGGAATGTGTTCTTTCAAGTTCTAACAGCCTCAGTATAACATAAGATGACTTCGATTATTCCCTTAAACTGTAGTTTACGTCCCACTGATTGCCCACTATGCGCACACAACTGATCTTACCACCACTTGGGTACAGAAATGCCTATATAATGTAAATTTTTGCACACTCTCTCTACTATATCTTTAATATAGCTACTTTTTGATTCCTTCTGTACTAAAGCTTCAGCCAAGCTGATGGTACATCTGACTTCTTATTAAACCATATGTTGGGACCAGTAAGGGCCAAATTCTTGAATAGACCCAAATAGTACTAGGAAAATCTGCTGGGGCATCCAATTTGCACGTGTAAAAACTGGTAAAAATGAACACAACTACCTGTCTTGTACATGAGAATGCAGGATTGGCATACCCGTACAAGTACACAATCAGGCAGCAGCAGAGAGCCAAAAACAAAATAAAAAAAAGCAAATACAGTACAGTGTTAAACTACTAAAAAAAGGAAAGCAGCATTTTTCTTCCTCAAAGTTTCAAAGCTGTATTAAGTCAATATTCAGTTGTAAACTTTTGAAAGAACCACCGTAACTTTTTGTTCAGAGTTACAAACATTTCAGTGTTACAGCCTCCATTTCAGAGATATTCGTAAACTCTGAGTTTCTACTATACTCACTTAAGCACAGATTGCAGAATCAAGTATCCTAAACTAGATTTCTCCACTAATTCTTAGACCTTCCTCTAACTTCCTTGAGTTACACTGATTGGCAGAGCTCACTTCATATATAATTAGTAATCAGTATAGCTCAAAAGAGCTTAAAAGATAAAATATAAAGGCATTTGGATGCATGATTAGTCATAAAAAACATGGTGTAATTCTGAGTTCTGATTATTTTTCCTTTGCAAATTACCAATTCTGCAAAGTAAAGAAAATGATTTGTCCTTCAAATGTACTGAAGATGATATTCTATGGAAGTACCTTATGCACAGATGTCTAATTGTCATATTCTATCAAATACAGCAATTTATAAGCATTGGGTACCCTGGCAATTTATCAGAGATGTATGTGTCAGTGTTTTAATCACTGAAGAGAATTGGGAACGAATTGCAAAATGAGGGTAATTTCCACAGAATTCCCTGATGGCCAAACCAAGAAGCACTTAAAATGTAATAGCAATACATATTTATGGATGGTTTTATTTGAGCATTAAGTGCACCTACAAGATTTTTTTTTTTAAATCTACCTTCTGAGGAGCTGAGTGACCCATCATTAGAACTCTTTACAGACAGGGACAGCAAATTAGCTTCAATATTCAGACATACTGAAATAGGAGAGACTTTTCTGCAATTACATAAAAGCTATAATTACATTGGTTATATAAGCATTTTAACTGTGAAAAAAAGTTAGATAACTGGAGGTGCACACTGCCCCAACCCCAGCCAACCACCACTCAAAGCACAGCAGAAAAGTAACATTAACTCAGCAAATAGAGCTTCATGCTGTAAACTGCTTCCATATGTCTACAGAATGGAAGTTTCCTTTTTTTCTTCCATTGTCTTTTTTTTTTTTTTTTAAAGGAAAACCTTGGGGAACATTTATCAAGTTAGTTTACACTAATGCACAGGCTTTTCTTTAGCTGTTTTGTTGATGTCATGAGCTGATACCATGGAAAATCATATAAATAAGTACTAAAAAAAGAATAATTGCTTCCTGCTTAACCAATGTGACAAGGCAGTCTAGACAGCCCTCAAGAATGATGAAGGAATGAGGAAATTAGAAAGATTCACAATGGCAAAGTGGCTATAGTGTGATCATATTTGATGCAATCGGCAAACAACACTCAGTTGCTATGAAAAAAAATGATTGTGGATAAAATTTTGATGGGAAGAAAGAAACTTTAAAAAAGCCAAGAGGAATCTATACCTTCACTGAAAAGAAGTTAACCATAAGACGTGCCGTGATAATAATTGCCATGAAGATTTTGTCTTTAATATTTTATTGAGTGCACATCAACAATGCACAATACACAGGTTTTCTGCACTATACATTCATATAGAAAAACTAAATTAAACACCTTGTAACATGACTATACAGATCCACCACTTCAGTCTGAATTACAATCTGGGGGGAATCTGGATTGACAGAGCTAGACCCTGAAATCCTCTCTGTTGAGCTGGAGAACAGGTGCAGTACCAGGAGCAGCAGAACCATGTTCCCCCATGCTGCCTTGCCAATGTATCTACTCACCTGGAGAGATCAGCTCTAAAGGTGAAGATAGAATCATAGACTTTAAGGTCAGACGGGACCATAATGATTGTCTAGTGTGACCTCCTGCACAACGCAGGCCACAGAATCTCACCCACCCAGTCCTGTATCAAACCCCTAGCCTATGTCTGAGCTATTCAAGTCCTCAAATCATGGTTTAAAGACTTTAAGGTGCAGAGAATCCTCCACCAAGTGACCCGTGCCCCACGCTGCAGAGGAATTCGAAAAACCCCCAGGGCCTCTGCCAATCTGCCCTGGAGGAAAATTCCTTCCCAACCCCAAATATGGCGATCAGCTAAACCCTGAGCATGTGGGCAAGAATCACCAGCCAGATACCCAAGAAAGAATTCTCTGTAGTAACTCAGATCCCACCCCATCTAACATCCCATCACAGGCCATTGGGCATATTTACCGCTAACAGTCAAAGATCAATTAATTTCCAAAATTAGGCTATCCATCATACCATCCCTTCCATAAACTTATCAAGCTTAGTCTTGAAGCCAGATATGTCTTTTGCTCCCACTGCTCCCTTTGGAAGGCTGTTCCACAACTTCACTCCTCTGATGGTTAGAAACCTTAGTCTAATTTCAGGTCTAAACTTCCTGATGGCCAGTTTATATCCATTTGTTTTTCTGTCCACATTGGTATTGGAGCTTAAATAATTCCTCTCCCTCCCTGGTATTTATCCCTCTGATATATTTATAGAGAGCAATCATATCTCCCTTCAGCCTTCTTTTGGTTAGGCTAAACAAGCCAAGCTCTTTGAGTCTCCTTTCATAAGACAAAGAGTCCTGTGGCACCTTCTAGACTAACAGACATATTGGAGCATAAGCTTTCGTGGGTGAATACTCACTTTGTCAGATGCATCTTACGAAGTGAGTATTCACCCACGAAAGCTTATGCTCCAATACATCTGTTAGTCTATAAGGTGCCACCGGACTCTTTGTCGCTTTTTACAGATCCAGACTAACACGGCTACCCCTCTGATACTTTTCATAAGACAGGTTTTCCATTCCTCGGATCATTCTAGTATCCCTTCTCTGTACCTTTTCTAGTTTGAATTCATCCTTCTTAAACATGGGAGACCAGAACTGCACACAGTATTCCAGATGAGGTCTCACCAGTGCCTTGTATAATGGTACTAACACTTCCTTATCTCTACTGGAAATACCTCGCCTGATGCATCCCAAGACCGCATTAGCTTTTTTCACGGCCATATCACGTTGGCAGCTCATAGTCATCCTGTGATCAACCAATACTCCGAGGTCCTTCTCCTCCTCTGTTACTTCCAACTGATGTGTCCCCAGATTATAACAAAAATTCTTATTAATCCCTAAATGCATGACTTTGCACTTTTCACTATTAAATTTCATCCTATTACTCCAGTTTACAAGCCATCCAGATCTTCCTGTATGATATCCCGGTCCTTCTCTGCATTGGCAATACTTCCCAGCTTTGTGTCATCTGCAAACTTTATTAGCACATTCCCACTTTTTGTGCCAAGGTCAGTAATAAAAAGATTAAATAAGATTGATCCCAAAACCGATCCCTGAGGAACTCCACTAGTAACCTCCTTCCAGCCTGACAGTTCACCTTTCAGTATGACCCGTTGTAGTCTCCCCTTTATCCATCTTTCAATTTTCATATTTATCCCCATCTTTTCCCATTTTACTAATAATTCCCCATGTGGAACCATATCAAATGCCTTACTGAAATCGAGGTAAATTAGATCCACTGTGTTTCTTTTGTCTAAGAAATCTGTCACCTTCTCAAAGGAGGAGATCATGTTGGTTTGGCACGATCTACCTTTTGTAAAACCATGTTATATTTTGTCCCAATTACCATTGACCTCAATGTCCTTAACTACATTCTCCTTCAAAAATTTTTCCAAGACCTTGCATACTACAGATGTCAAACTAACAGGCCTGTAGTTACCCGGATCACTTTTTTTCCCCCTTTCTTAAAAATAGGAACTATGTTAGCAATCCTCCAGTCATACGGTAAAGCCCCTGAGTTTACAGATTCATTAAAAAATTCTTGCTAATGGACTTGCAATTTCATGTGCCAGTTCCTTTAATATTCTTGGATGAAGATTATCTGGGCCCCCCGATTTAGTCCCATTAAGCTGTTCGAGTTTGGCTTCTACTCGGATGTGGAATATCTACCTCCATATCCTCATTCCCATTTATCATCCTACCATTATCCCTAAGCTCCTCATTAGCCTCATTAAAGACTGAGGCAAAACATTTGTTTAGATATTGGGCCATGCCTAGATTATCCTTAACCTCCACTCCATACTCCATCTTCAGTGTTTAGCAGTCCCACTTCTTTCTTTGTTTTCTTCTTATTTATATGGCTATAGAACCTTTTATTTTTGGTTTTAATTCCCTTTGCAAGGTCCAACTCTACATGGCTTTTGGCCTTTCTCACTTTTTCCCTACATGTTCTGACCTCAATAAAGTAACTTTCCTTGCTGATCACTCCCAACTTCCACTCCTTGTAGGCTTTCTGCTTTTTCTTAATCACCTCTCTGAGATGCTTGCTCATCCAGCTTGGTCTACAATTCCTGCCTATGAATTTTTCCCCTTTCTTGGGATGCAGGCTTCTGATAGGTTCTGCAACTTTGACTTGAAGTAATTCCAGGCCTCCTCTGCCTTTAGATCCACAAGTTCTTCAGTCCAATCCACTTCCCTAATTAAGGACTGCACTCTCAGCAAGTTTGCAGATGACACTAAACTAGGAGGCGTGGTAGATACACTAGATGGTAGGGATCGGATACAGAGGAGCCTAGACAAATTAGAGGATTGGGCCAAAAAAAAACCTGATGAGGTTCAACAAGGACAAGTGCAGAGTCCTGCACTTAGGACGGAAGAATCCCATGCACTGCTACAGACTAGGGACCGAATGGCTAGGTAGCAGTTCTGCAGAAAAGGACCTAGGGGTCACAGTAGATGAGAAGCTGGATATGAGTCAACAGTGTGCTCTTGTTGCCAAGAAGGCTAACGGCATTTTGGGCTGTATAAGTAGGGGCATTGCCAGCAGATCAAGGAACGTGAACATTCCCCTTTATTCGACATTGGTGAGGCCTCATCTGGAATACTGTGTCCAGTTTTGGGCCCCACACTACAAGAAGGATGTGGAAAAATTGGAAAGAGTCCAACGGAGGGCAACAAAAATGATTAGGGGTCTGGAGCACATGACTTATGAGGAGAGGCTGAGGGAACTGGGATTGTTTAGTCTCCAGAAGAGAAGAATGAGGGGGGATTTGATAGCAGCCTTCAACTACCTGAAGGGGGGTTCCAAAGAGGATGGAGCTCGGCTGTTCTCAGTGGTGGCAGATGACAGAACAAGAGCAATGGTCTCAAGTTGCAGTGGGGGAGGTCCAGGTTGGATATTAGGAAAAACTATTTCACTAGGAGGGTGGTGAAACACTGGAATGCATTACCTAGGGAGGTGGTGGAGTCTCTTTCCTTTGAGGGTTTTTAAGGCCTGGCTTGACAAAGCCCTGGCTGGGATGATTTAGTTGGGAATTGGTCCTGCTTTGAGCAGGGGGTTGGATTAGATGACCTCTTGAGGTCCCTTCCAACCCTGATATTCTATGATTCTAATTTCTTTAATTTTTTAAAGTTAGCCCTTTTGAAATCAAAAACCCTAGTCACAGATCTATTTTTGTTTATCCTTCCATTTAGTTTGAACTGAATTAGCTCATGATCACTCGAACCAAGGTTGTCTCTTACAACCATTTCTTCTATGAGGTCCTTGCTGCTCACCAAAACCAAATCTAAAATGGCATCTCCTCTTCTTGGTTCAGCAACTACTTGAAGGAATCCATCAGCTATCGCTCCAGGAAAATCTGAGCTCTATTATTATTACTAGCACTTGTCCTCCCGTCTATATCTGAGAAATTAAAGTCTCCCATGATCACACAATTACCATTAGTATTTACTTCATTAAAAATATTAAAGAGGTCTCTATCCATATCCAAATCAGATCCCAGTGGTCTATAGCACACCCCAACCACTATCCCAGGGGAGGCTCTAGTAGCTTTCTTCCCCAGTGTGATTTTTGCCCAGACAGACTCCGTCTTATCCATTCCATCCCTTCTTATTTCTTTACAGTCTACTTCATCATTGATATACAATGCTACTCCACCACCTTTGCCTTTATTTCTGTCTTTTCTAAACAGCACATACCCTTCAGTACCTTTACTCCAATCCTGACTACTATTCCACCATGTTTATGTTATTCCTATAATATCTGGTTTCACTTCCTGCACCAGTAAGTCTAGCTCCTCCATTTTGTTACCTAGGCTCCTCGCATTTGTGTACAAACATCTTAATTTTTGCTGTTTGGCTTAGCTCACATTCTTTAACCGATTAGGCAAAGACAGTCTACTGCCAGTATCACCTATTAGACTGGTATCTACACTACCTTTCCTCCTTTTGTCCATTCTCCTACCCACAGCTATATCCTTTCTTACTTCGTTTTCTTCCTTCTCAGTGTTAAAATCTGGCGTGGAGATTACCTGGACATGTCCCCCAAATTCCTAGTTTAAAGCTCTCTTAATCAGTTGTGCCAGCCTCCATCCTAGAAGTCTATTTCCCTCCCTACTCAGGTGAAGTCCATCCCGGGAGAACAGTCCTCTGTCCATGAATGCCTCCCAGTGGCCATACATCCCAAAGCCCTCCTTATAGCACCACTGCTTAAGCCATCTGTTGATCATCATAAACTTGTCACACCTTTGTTGCCCTTCTCTAGGAACAGGCAGAATCCCACTGACGATTACTTGATCCTCGATTTCCTTAAGCGTCTTCCCCAGCCTGGCATAGTATCCCTTGATACGTTCCAGTGAGAATGTAGCCGTATCATTTGTTCCCACATGAAGGACAATCAGTGGATTCTTTCCCGCTCCTGTTAGGATCCTCTTCAGCTTCAGGTCCACATCCCATATCTTAGCACCCAGAAAACAGCATACCCTTCTGTTCCCTGGATCAGCTCTGGTTACAGGCCTGTCTGTTCTTCTCAGTAATAAGTCCTCAATCATGTAGACCTGCCTTTTCCTGGTGATGGTGTGATCCTCCGGTCTATCCCCTGTTCCCTCTGGCTGCAAGTTCTCTTGATTCCTATTCTCCCTTGCAATCCTCTGCAACCCATCCTGTATCCTCCCTGGGGCTCATATTTGGTGTTATCTCCATTGACTCTTCTCCTCTTCCTATAGGACTAGCTGCTCTTCTCTTCTTCCTTGCCCTCTCACCTTCAGTGACCACCTGCTGTGCCCCTTCTTCATTTTCCAACTCCACAAACCTGTTCCTTAGCTCTATTTCTCCTTCACTAGTCCGTCTTTTCCTCTGCCTGGTTCTCTTAGTCACATGCCTCCACTGTCCACTTTCCTCACCCAGCAGTCTCCCCTCCAAGTTCTTTGGTCCTGCTTCCATCTGCAAGTCTGAGCTTTTCCCTTCAGCCTCCTCATGTCTTTGCTCCATCATCTGCTCGAACCCCCTTCTAAACTCAACCAGAGTTTCCACCTGCATCTCTAATCCTCGGATCTTTTCTTCCGTCAGCTCTATCAGGCGGCACTTCATGCAGACAAAACTCTTTTCAGGTACCCCCTCCAGGATCATGTACGTGCCGCAGATTGCACATCCAGTCATCTTCATTGTGTCTTCCACTGCTTGGGTCACTACCACTGCTGCCTCTGTATCTGTCATTGCCTTCCTACCTAAACCCTGTAAGTCTGAGAAACACAAACCAAACCAAAACACCACCACCCACAGCAAAACAAACCTCCAACAAGCACCAAAACACTGCCAGAACACCACACACTCCCTTCACTAGCCTGCCTGTTCCTCTGCCTGCCTCTCTTAGTCTTCCCCCAAACTCCCCTTGCAAACTCCCACTCAAACTCCCGTTTACAGCTCTGTTTGCTGACTCCCGTGCCACTGTAGCTGTCTGTGCATTCAGTTGTTCGCCCCTCTGCTATGTGTGCCAACAAGGGTGCCAATTGTGGTGGATTTTGTGGAGTAGACACCTCTCTGGTAGGAATTGTTTGGATACAACCCACTCTTATGGCCCAATCCAACTCCCACTGACTGCAAGAGGAGTTAGCGTGAGCCATTAGGTACACAGTGGCCATAAGATCAGGGAAGAGGGAGTTGTATAGAAGAAAAATATTGACATTTTAAAATATAAGTGTCCACCCTTTCACTTGTTTAAACCACATTACCATGATTTTGGACACAGTTGCAATGATAAATCTATTTTGTTACACTACCTAAAGCTCCCCAGCAATAAAGGGCTTGCTCAGCAGAGATCAGCTCTTGCAGATTGCTGAAAGAAACTTCTATTTCAGTGAGATGAGAAAGATGGGATGCTGTATTACTGTCATCAGTTAAAAAGTGAGAGAGAAAAATCAGGGGATTGTTGCCAGGACTGGAAGATATAAACTCTTAAAGTAAGGACATGCTCAGCACTTGATACAGGCTTCTGCAGATGCCTCTTAGCATTACATCAAAATGGCCCAGGACCTAAATTATACAACAAAAGACAGTTAAGAGGGAAGTCAATTGAAGTACATAAATCCTAAAGAGTATCACATCAAGTCAAGCAAGTATTTTTAGCTTAATCTAGATGAAACAGCAAGACAGCAGGCACAAAAATGAAAGAAAAACTAATTTAAAAAAAGTAAGTAGGAAACTTTCCACATTTCATGAAAGCCCATGAGACAAGATCGCTGAAGAAATAATTAGAGAGTACCCTGGGGGAAATGATGACTAAAAATGGAAAGGGAAATAAAAAGAGTTCAACCCAAAGGGTCATTGCTTGTTCCCAATGATTTCTTACAGTAAGTTTTATAGATATGGGAACTTGATGAGCTAACACTGCAGCAGCCAAAAGTTGAACTTGTATACTAATCCTCATTTGTTAATTACACAACACTAACATGCATAAAAAAGGGAGGCCAAAGTAATCTGGGGACCTAGCAATCATGCTCAATAGTGCCATGTGAAAAAACTCTGGCTTAGTCCATTGTCTTATTCTTGCACTGACTACCTGCCCTGGGTGGGTGGGTGTGTCCCACTGTGAACGATGACTGATCCTGACTGAACCACAGCAACAGCATTTAAGGTCAAAATCAGCTGTGGCTGGAGAGACCACAATTTCTCTTCCATCCAATCGCAGCTCCGGAGGAGGATAGAATACAGATATGAGAACATGGGTAAGCCACTAAAAAAACTAGTAGGGAAGGATGCAATAAACAGAGAGAAAGGGAACAATACGCGGGTGATACAATGGAGAAAACGAATAAAGAGAGAGAAAAGGGGGGAGAAGATAGGGAATACTATTATATTTATGGCACGGTGCAAATTAAGACACTAGTTCTGGAAAAAGAACCACATGGGTGGAGCCCTGCACCCATGCAAAGCCCACCCACAGTTCTCTTTGGAAGATCAGTACTTTAAAAAAGCTCAGTGGAAGCAAATTATTTGAGGAAATTGCAGCTTTAACTTTGGTTCTTTTCAGCACAGCCCTTCTTTTATATTTAAGCACAACCTTTATATGGAGAAAAACAGCAGAGTGCAATGAAGGAGTTATGCAGGCAACTTATCTAAAGGCAAAACTCAAATTGTTAGTTGAATATGCTCCTTGACATGGAGAACAGACTTGCACTTGCTTGAAAGATGATCCATTGTGCCACACTGCCACTTGAAACAAGAGACGCTCAGACTTTCAGTGATCCCAATTAGCATAGTGACGGAAACTAGAAGTACTGTCTCATGCCATTCGAAGGGTGGTAACATTTACTTCAAACACATATTTGGGAATATATAATGCATTATACTAAAGGGAAAAAATAAGACTAGGTAACACTATGTTAAGACAAACCAAAAGCTTGGAGGGGGAAAAGTAATTTTCACTTTAAACACAACAAAACAAGACATAGGGAAACAGCTCTCCAGCATATCTCCCTACCAATGCAGGATTTAGCTTCTTCTAGTAATTGGTCTTGTCCAGTTTGTTTAAATTTAAATTAAATTAATGGAGATTTCCTATCTCATAGAGCTGGAAGGGACCTTGAAAGATCATTGAGTCCAGTCCTTCACTAGCAGGACCAACTACTGATTTTGCCCCAGATCCCTAGGGGGCCCCCTCAAGGATTGAACTCACAACCCTGGGTTTAGCAGGCCAATGCTCAAACCACTGAGCTATCCCCCCCCCCCCCCCCCGGGTCTGAATCAAAGCTTACAGAAGTCAAAAGAAAGAGTCCATTGAGGGTTATTTCTACAAGTTCTCATTGAGGAATTGTTCTGTAGCATAATATATCTCTGTCAAGACGTTTTCCCAATATTCAAGCCATATTTCTTATTTAAATTTCATCTAGTTGTACGTAATTTGCCTTGTACCATTTGTGAACTTTCAGGTACACAGCAATTTCTATATTGGATCAGACAAATGGCCCACCTCCTCCAGTTCGGTCTCTGACAGTGAGCAGCATCAAATTCTTTAGAGAAAGCAACAAGAAACCCCATAGCAGGCAATTATGTAATAACTTGCCATAGGGGAAATTTCTTCCTCACCCAATTAGTGGTTTGTTTACACCCTGAATGATCAGGGTTTATATCCCTTATGAAAATAGAACAAAAGAAATCAATTTTTGCTCATCACTGCATTGCCTTCAGTTTGTCAATATCTTTTGTTAATCATGTGTCCAAAAAAAAAAAAAAAAAAAAAGAATTTAAATTCCAGGTTCAGTTACACCAACGTTGTATTGTGTTGCCTCTACATAAGCAGTTCAAAATTGCCTTGTCCTTTTTGTCAAATTTTAGACTACCAACTCTTAGGGCAGGAACGTTTTCTTATGTCTGTACAGCACATTGAGATGCTACTGGAAACACGATAACTATTACCTTCTTACATCTAACACTGTCCACTTCTGTCAGAGAAACTGCTTTCCTGCTTCTTCCCTCTCTCAGAGATCTGGATTTTAGATTATTTTTCCAGATGGTAGGTTGCATTAGTCTATGTTCAGTCTCATTTTTATTACTTCCTGTCTATGTTTAGGGCTATTTGTTTCGTTTCTCTCTTCTCAAGCATATTTGCAATGCCTCCCACTTTAGTGCCACCTGAAAATGCAATTAATATACACAAATACTGGCACTGCTCAGATTCTCTGCCTTCTTGGACCATCTTCATAGATTCATAGACTTTAAGGTCAGAAGGGACCATCATGATCATCTGGTCTGACCCCCTGCATGCTGCAGGCCGCAAGACCCTTCCCTGGACTCTACCGTTGAAGTCCCCAATCCTGTGTTTTAGTGACTTCAATCGGCTGAGACCCTCCTGCTAGTGATCCCTGCCCCATGCTGCGGAGGAAGGCGAAAAACCTCCAGAGGCTCAGCCAATCTACCCTGGAGGAAAATTCCTTCCCGACCCCAAATATGGTGATCAGTAATACCCCGAGCATATAGGCAAGAGTCTCTAGCCTGACCCTTGTTGGCCATTATGCTATTCACGTACCATTGCTTGGTTTTCCTTGGCTACTATGTTATCATTAAACCATTCCCTCCATAAACTTATCCAACTTAATCTTAAAACCAGACAGGTCCGTCGCCCCCACCGTTTCCCTCGGAAGGCCGTTCCAATATTTCACCCCTCTGACGGTCAGAAACCTTCGTCTAATTTCAAGCCTAAACTTCCCCCCGGCCAGTTTGTATCCATTCGTTCTCGTGTCCACATTAGTACTAAGCTGGAATAATTCCTCTCCCTCCCTTGTGTTATCCCCTCTAATATATTTAAAGATAGCAATCATATCCCCCCTCAGCCTTCGCTTTGTCAGACTAAACAACCCAAGCTCCTCTAATCTCTTTTCATACGACAGGTTTTCCATTCCTCTGATCATCTTCTCTAACCACATTCTGGTCAGACTCTGCTTCTGAGGACCCATGGAGGCTCCTCTTCTTGATTTGTAGCCTAACATCAGGGTCTTATTGCTGTGTTCCAGTCCTGATTTGGGCACTATTAAGCAAAGCAGTTGCTCTCTCTCTCTCTAGCTCAGTAAACTTGTCTGTAAACAGGCCCAATACATCATGCAGGAGCACTGAACATGATCAGGTAATATTTGTATAGTAATTTGATAACAAAGTGCAAATATTACTATTAATGTGAGAAAAAAAAAAAATCAAATGATGTTCCAGAACCTCCCTCCCAATTTGTCCTCGCTAATGGAGAAATTGCTTTCCTGTGCCTCACAGGAAAGGAGGTGGGAGCGGGGAAGCATTAAGGGTGAGATTTTTTTTAGAAGTGCTCTCCCATTGAAGTCAATGAGAGTTCTTTGACTTCAATGGAAGCACATATTGAGATGCACATTGAGAAAGGGTTGTCATTACTAACTTAGCTTTCAGCTACTGCTGTGACAGTCAGTCAGGGTACATGCTTTCTGCAGTAAACATTCTTGTAAAAATATGTAATAGACACATGCAGATGATTCATGTGTTAATACAAACACATGTCAACATTCCCCCTTCATCCCTACAGAGTAAATAACTTACCCAAACTATTTATTGCCAAATATATTCTCTCTTTTTAAACTGGAGTATCAACAAGCATTACTTTTAACAGTGTAACATAGGTTCTGTACTTTTGCAAATAGCCTTTGTAGTGAAGACTGGTATTTAATGAAGGGGAAAGCAGCTGTTTTATTTTCATCTGCAGAATATACCAGCTGCTTATCTAGAAAGCCTATTTTGGCTACATTTTACTGGATACAATTGGGAGATCATCAGACTTAGCCCATAGAAGGTATTCCTTTGCTGCAGAGTGGATTGCATTTTTGGCATGAAGCAGCATTGTGCATACTTTGAGAAAGGGTAAAGATTCTGAGAGATTTTGACTTTTTTCTACTGGTAACTCAGATTCTGACTTCAATTCATATCCCAGGTTTTTTTTTTTTAAGAGATATGCAGGACATAGCCATCCATCATCCACTAATAAGATTTGTTTGACTATCCCAAGCAACTCTAAGATGCAGATAATTGTGTTCTATGTTTCAATATCCTCATTAAAATGGATTTCTCATCTCATTAATAAGATTTTTATTTCAGTTTTTACTCTGCTTTTATTTACTTTTTGTAAACATGCAAAGCAAATTCATTAGCTGTAGATCAACAGTTTCATCTTCACAGAAAGTATAATCCTGAACACATTACTTCAAGTGCAAGGACAGATGGCAATAGATGAAGCCTTATTTGATTTTCATGTGACTAAATCAAGAGATAAGCATGGTTTACGGGAAGATAACTTGGCACTGTCCAATACTTCTAGAACTGTGCATTCCCAGTATTTCAGGAGATACAGATTTTCAGAAAGGGCTTCATCACACTACAGGCAAAAATACACGTATGTAGCTACATGCTAGAAACTTGCTCCACTTCAAGTGAACTGTGTGTATCTCACTGAAGAACAGTAAGCAAGCATAATAAAAGTGATATTTATATTTGCCACAGATATAGTATATTGTGAAAAACACCATTCAATTTTGTTTTATATCTACATTTAGCATAAAGATGAGAAAGCAATGGAGCATAAGGATGTAGACCAATGGAGAGGTATTTTTTAACTAAGTGCTGGTTACTCTTATAAGATGTCTTTTGCTATAATCATTCCTGTTTCCAATTTACTTAGTTGTCTTCAAAAACTAAGAGGTAAAACAGTGAAGGTAACTTTTATGCCAGTGTTTCATAGTGAGTACAGACTCCAATACCATATCACATCTCTAAAAGGAACCTGTATCAAATCCAGTGTCAATTTGATAAGATCAAATAGTCTGATTTGTTTTCTTCCCTCTTTGGACCCGAGGAAAGTTCATGAATTAAGGGTTTTAGTCGTTTGGGTTATCAAGCAGAATACTGTAAACAAAACTAAAAACAAAAATGTTTTGCAAATTTTACAACCTAACCATCCATAACATCCACTTAGACAAACTGTACAAGTTTCATGTTTTCTTTAGATTTTGCTGATCCCAAAGGAAACAAAGTACAATCTTCTTTAAGGATGTAGGGAAGTGAATTACCACCCAATTAGGAAAACACTGTTTTGGAGATAAAGAAAATTTATTGTTCCAAAGTATGGAAATTAGGAAGTATTTTCATCAACACCACACTTCATTAAAACCCAACTAGTGTGAAAGCACAGAACTGGGTAACTCCTCCCTAATTAGTTTCAAAGCTGTAACACCACACCCTTGGAGACATGGCTTAGAAAATTAAAGATGGCCTCTGCATAAAGGACAGGCAGAGAACGGCATCACTGAGGTATGAGTCCATTTCTTTTAGGTAAATTACTGCATAGATATCTAGGCTTAAGATTTGACATTACTCTGAATAGCCTTTATAGTATCTTATAATAACAACGAAAATACATTGTATTTGAAACTGAAAGCAGCATATTACACATGCACTGGTAGAAAACATCATCGGTGTACAACTGCTGATGTTGAAAATATAGTACACAACTTGGATGTTCATTAAAAAGCATACTAATCAGAATCAGATCTCTCTTCTGTGAAAAAAGTCTACGTAGGCTTATTAATAAAAATGGAATCCTCAGCATTCAGCTGTTGTTGGTATAACATGAACATACAGAGTCTTCGTATTCAGGGTCTTCATGGAGGTGTCCTTTGTAATCTCTGAACAAAAGGCAAGAGAAAAGATGGAACAGAATTAGCAATCTCTATACAACAGAACACTGTCAACACTCTTATTTCCATATTCTGAAATAATAATCCAGTTCTCTTTATCTCAGCCAAAATGATGCTTGGACAGGAAATCCTCAGCTGAAATCAGAGCCTGTCATGATAATGTAATAAAGTCAAAGGAGAGATCAGCATACATTAAGCTTGCCACTCATCAACATTTTCAAGGTACTAGTATGATTTCAACAAAGCTAACAAGCAGTTTAAGATTGAAGGACACACACATCCCAAAATATGTTCTGGGACAAAGCCCTCAGCAGTTTCAAGGCCTCATAGTGTTATGTGGATGATGACGACGACAACAGGAAGAAGATGTTACATTGCACGAATATGAGATCAGGAGTCCACTATGAAAAAGTTACAGTACAACATGATGAAATTGTAGGATTCCTTAAATGTTACCAAAGTCCCCATTTTCTATTTCTTCTTAGTCTCTCATCACTTATGTGCTAGAACTGTGTAGCTCAAAAGCTTGTCTCTTTCACCAACAGAAGTTGGGCCAGTAAAAGATATTATCTCATTGACCATGACTCTCAGACTTTGGTACACAAATGCTTCTCTCCATGTTATCTTTCTGCAGCATTAAAGATTCTGAACTGTGCTGGTTGTGGCATTCAGTGGAAGAAATCCTGACTCCCAACTCCATAGATACTAACGTAAACAGAGAGTGTTAGCATACTGGGCTGCATGTGAAGTACAGATTTTTCACTTCATCCTGATAGAAAATCATCTCTCCTGCTAGATGTCTTCCAAATAAAATTATTTTAGCAGCATAAAGTGTTCAAGGATATTTGGGAAGTTTTCAATAGACATTATACTCTGACAGGTGTTTACATTCATTCCTCCACATGGCTGCCTGCTCCAAGCAGCTTTAGCTAAGCTCAGTGCTACTAAGAACACAACATTCAGAGAAAGAGAAAAGGGGTGGGAGAAAACTAGGTGGAAAAAAAAAATCTGTAGTCAGAGAGTGAAAGTGAGTTGTACGTGAGCACATTTAGATGTTTATTTTAGTCTCCTTCCATTAAATAATACCTGCTACATATTTAAAAACAAAGAGTTTAACAAATAATAGAAGAGTCAGTTATAAATACATGTGGCGAAGTATTCCTAAATATGCCATATGCTACAGGTACACTGTCTTCCATTTCCTTTTGTAAGATGAAGTGAAAACAAAAACAGCACAGAACAAAGAATGAAAATGTCATTTTATCTAACTCTCTGCACTTGAGAGGTGGATTAGTGTGACCAAAACTAAGAGAAAAAACAAAGTCTCATGGAAGTCTGATGGATTAATTTCTTCTGTAACACCTTAGTAATAAAGGACACCCAGCTTCTGGCTCTGACTTCCCTGCTCTAAGCAATTTGTCCTCAATTGATACTCTCAGTAGTGTCCCGTCAGAGCCCACTTCGTTACAGCAGGACCGTTGTTTCTCTGTGGAGTTCTATAAAGCTCAGTGGGACTCTGCACAGGCAGAGGGCCTCTCTCGCAGGAGCATATAGGGAATGTATTGCAGCAGTGAAGTGAGGCCACCTCTAGAGTCAAACGCACCACAACAATTCTCCTCAGCATAGGAGACAGCTGACCTAAACAGCTTTCAATTCTGGAACATTAGAAGGAATGCCCACACTAAAATCTGCAGCTATTTAATATTCTGAATGATTAAGAATATAATATACACTTAATATAAATTACACGCAATAACTGGGCAAAATTACAGTGATGAAACCAGCTTGATTCATATTCTGTATTTTATACATGTTCAGCGTTCATTGTCCTGCTACCTGGATGAACATCAGTTTCTCTCAGTATCACAGGTACAACTCACCTGACGATTCAGTGGCTATTTTTACCTGTTTGAAAAAGAATCTAAGACCATTCTGATGTGAAAAAATAATATTGAGCCACCTGATTCAGGTATCAGAGGGGTAGCTGTGTTAGTCTGGATCTGTAAAAGCAGCAAAGAGTCCTGTGGCACCTTATAGACTAACAGACGTATTGGAGCATGAGCTTTCGTGGGTGACATGCATCTGATGAAGTGGGTATTCACCCATGAAAGCTCATGCTCCAATACATCTGTTAGTCTATAAGGTGCCAGAGGACTCTTTGCTGCTTTCACCTGATTCAGATTACTGTGATACCACACCCCATATGTATCTTCTGCAGCAGTACTTTTTTACACCGTTTTCATGAAGCATGGCATTACATGATGGCATGCCTAGAGAGTTAACATTCTGGAAGATTTTTAGGATCAATTAAAAATGGTGTCAAAAAATATTAGTGCAGGGATGGTCCTCATTACCAAAGCTGACTGAAAACCACCAAACTTTTGCACTAGGTTGGTGGTTTCCATGAAAAACTAAGCGCACCAAATGAAATTAAGTGCCTTATTATGCACTCCCGGACTATGACTCCGCAACTAAATCAGAGCTGAATTTTACACTTAAGGCAGGGATTATAGTAACAATTGCTAAAATAGATTAGTGTAGCGGTCTTGTTAAATATACACCTCTACCCCGATATAATGTGATCCGATATAACATGAATTTGGATATAACGTGGTAAAGCAGTGCTCTGGGGGAGGGGGGGCGGGGCTGTGCACTCTGGCGGATCAAAGCAAGTTCGATATAACGCGGTTTCACCTATAACGCGGTAAGATTTTTTAGCTCCCGAGGACAGCGTTATATCGAGGTAGAGGTGTAATAATGTATTCCACACTGTGCCAGATTGGTAATTTAAATCTTCTTTCCAAAACAATGTACATGGAGTTCTAAGGATTATTTGGTGACGAATGTTCCAAAGATAGGAGGACATGTTTCAAAATTCCATGGTAAGAAGTGCTTGTTAGTGCTTGTTATCAGAGAACAATAGGAGGATATATGTCACCAACAGAAGTGATGCACCTGTGGAGAATAACTGCCTGGAAAAGGATGGAAATTAGTCTTAAAATCAATTCAGAGCTGCTCTTCCATTGTGGTGGCTTGCTATGGCACAAGTGTAGGGGAGGGATGGAGATAGCAGGCATATTACCTGACCTAAGGATAGGTCTTTCAGATAGCAGAATGGTAGAAGATCTTGCCAGATGTTTCACAAACATTGCCAAGCCTGTCAAATATCTCTGCTGCATCTATGAAACAGGATTGCTTTATGCTCCTGTAAATACTAACTATAGTCTCTGAATTGATTTTAAGACTAATTTCCATCCTTTTCCAGGCAGTTATTCTCCACAGGTGCATCACTTCTGGTGGTGATTGTGGGGTTTTCAGTTTGTCTCTCTCACTTGGTCTACATCAAATGCGTTTCTTTTACAACTAAAATTTACTTTTTGCTTAGATAACTGCCCGGGGAGCTGAAAGTCAAACTGGATTCTTTCCTTCTCATGCATCACCATCAGTAATACACGTGCCACAGGTCAAATTAGATGTGCACCTGGGTAACTATTAGCCTTTGAGGGGGGAGAGCTTTTCTCAACATAATTAGTTGCATCAGAGCAACTAATATACCGATTCTGTTTTACCAGTGGTGACACACAGGAAGAAAAGAACCAAGCTCAACACTCAGAGCCCAGGATGACTCTGCAGGGCTGTCTTTAAAAAAATGTTTTATTTGTAAATTGAGCCAGTTTTGTACGGAATTAATAAGACAAATCATGGACCTGCATGATGCCATTTTTACAGTCTCTCTTCAGAGCAGACTTCCGTTTTAAGTATTTTAAATCCAAATTACAAAAGGTATAGGGTCAGGGCACTAATTCATTTCAGCAATTAACACTTCTGGGGGGGGGAGGGTGTAAGGGAGCTATTGAGGGGAAGAAAAGATTCTCTCATTAAGAAAAAAATTTAAAAGAATTATTCTGAAGCAGAGTAAAGCCAAATTCACTGCTAAGTCACTCAAATTGTGAACTTGGTCCCAAAGTTTTTTTTAAATTATTTTTGAACATGATTGATTATATAATACCTGCTTGAGATGGGTTTATTATCACCATCACATGGTTAAAGGTACACTGTAACCTTACTCTATGCATAACTTCATTAAGAAATAGTCAAAAAACTTCCCCTTTATTATTGTAAGATAGTTTTAATTTGGAACATGAAATAAAAATACACTAGATAGGGCTTGTGTTCTAAACCAAATATATTTCAATTAGGATTTACTGTAACTGTTAACATTTAAATGTATATGGTAATCTTTTCCTAGCTCTGTTGAAATTCTAAGGTCTCAGATACTTTGCCCATCAGTGTAAACTGAAAGCCTTATTTAGGCAAAACTTACCATTCTAACATTTATGAGAGATTTTTCCAGGAGTTCCATAATGAAAAAATTATAAAAGAAACTGCATGCCCTCACTTCCTTTGACACAAAAACATTAAAAAAAAAATAAGTTTTTCAAGACTTTCAAAACTCAGTTCAGCCTGTGAGAAACAGTCCAACACCTGGCACCAGCAGTTTTACAATTCCAGCTGATATTTTATCAAGTTCTTTAACTATTTACCAATGAGTAAATTATTATTTTGTATTAGAAGTAGCCCTAACGAGTTAATAAAAAAAAATAGAATCTCCAAGACTATGAAATACCACAGCTGCTGTTTGCTATTTCAAAGTTTTAAACATTTTCTGGAGTTGTGGCTATAATGATAGATGGATAAAAAGATGGTTAAAAAAATAAGTAAAATTGCAGAAATATGCATTTCCATTAGTTGTACTAAAAAATTTACAGAAGCCCCAAAATATAATTTACTCCAAAATAATTATTTTCTCTAAAAACATTTGCTAGATATTGATCTTGGCTCATTGTGGCAGATAATTTAATGTAATGATGTCATAAAAAAGAATTAGAGTCATATAACTCAATTTGTGTATTTATACTATTAAAAAGTGTTGCCAAATCACTTCCTATATTACATCATATTAATAGAGAAAAGGAAAGTGAGAACTTGAATCAAGACAATAGAATTGTAACCATTACACACATATCAGAGAGGTAGCCGTGTTAGTCTGAATCTGTAAAAAGCAACAGAGGGTCCTGTGGCACCTTTGAGGCTAACAGAAGTACTGGGAGCATAAGCTTTCGTGGGTAAGAACCTCACTTCTTCAGATGCAAGGCATTACACACATAGTATGTTAGCTACACAAATCAGCCTGTAAACCAAATGAAAGTACTATGCTTCTTGGGGCTCAGGTATGATTTAGAGAATATTCCAATCAGGGCTTTTAGCCTTTAAAGAAGAGTATTTACAGAAACTGGAGCACATTTTAAATTTACATGTTATGTAAAAATTATGGTTTATCCATCGATGGATGGTATGACTTTCCTTAACTTAATTTATACTTTATTTAACCTTAAAAGTAAATCTATCCATTTTCATTTGTGTAGCAATTATAGTATAAAAATGTATTAGCTACTGTACTGGTATATTTTGCTGCAGAGAAAAAAAAAGTTTAAAGTCATTCCTCATTTTTTTCCTTCCAATACCGGATAACTGTACATTACATTGTTTTTCTAATTTATTTTACTATTTCAAGCCAGTATTTTCTCTGTGATAATTATTTGCGCAGCTACACTGATCATTCGTTGCACTGAGATCTTTCTGCCCTGCAATAACATTGAAAGAAACCAACGACAGATGAGGTTTTAACAAAAAAGTGTAACATCAACTGCTGCCAAATGACAGTGTTCTCTCTAGTCAGCAAGATTTCATCTACAGCTACATTTACACAAATTAAAACTGTGCAGGGTATATTCTGTTCTTATGTCTTCTGCAGTGCTTTAATGATGGTAATTTTCATTCCTCTATATTCATTAACATCAATCTGCAAATTATCTTTAGCATGAGTTCAAACTAGCACTGGACAGTTACAACATTTCACAATCACCTCACTTAAGAAAAGATCTTTCGGATAACAGTATTTGTGGTTCACATGAAACAAGATCTAGTATGACCTAGTACTAAAGCCCATCATGTTCCTGATCCTGAATCTTGGCTCAGATGATAATTTTGGAGTGACTAGAACCCATCAAGTAGACAATTCTAGGGTTATGGTCTCCCCCAGAACAGATTCTGAAGTGCACAAATACAACCAAACACTTACCGCAATACAATGAAAGCATTCATAATATTTGAAGATTAGCAAATATTAACACTGAACACAGACTCAAATGGACTATTTTGAACATTAGTGTGAGCAATTCATAGATGAACTCAGTAGACGTGCTTCATGATTGTGAAAGCACAGGCTGGTGGAATTAAACTGAGTAATGCTGAATCAATTGTTCAAAATGAAAAATAACAGGTAAAAAAGTGTCACTTGCTCAGATTCCAGTCTATGCAACAATTCTGAAATGGCTCCTCTGATCCATACTGATATACTCCTTTCCTCAATTCCCTTTCGCCAAAAGAAAAAAAATCAAGCCAGTCCTGTAACAATGTGCAGTTTACTGCAGAACAGATTCTCAAAATCTGATCTGCTACTATTTAAATTATTTTTTTCCTCTAAGTAGAGACTTCTTTTTAAATTTACTCATCGCATCAGTACATAACTGACATTTTCATTAGACTGACTGACCTTTCAATTTCAACTGAAGAGGCTCCTAGAGAACTATTCTTAGCCATTTCAGCCAATGCATGTAATTGCACTACTCATGCAAGATTTTACTACATGAAAAGTACTCTCTGTTGGTATGTATATGATGTACTTTGGATGAAATAAATTTAACACTGATTAAATATAGGTTTGAGACCCCAGATCAGATGCACTCAAGTCTGATTAGCACACTAAGGCCCCGATATTGCAAACACTTACATACTAATCTAAGGATTTTAAAAACTAAGTAGAAAACAATGAATTGTCAGGCAAGATAATTAGAAAGAAATGTAGACTGTAGGCAACTAAAATAATCCACTGGAATCCAATTAAAAGGATATGTCGCTGTTGTTGAAGAGAAAAAACAAAGTACATAAGCAAAAAAATCCACAGTACACTCAGGCATTAAGTAACTTACCCTGTGTGTGTGCTTCATCTAGGAACAATTTTAGCCTCCTGCTCCTGAGACCAAACACTTTTGCTGTTTCATAGAGAAGACCTTGATATGTTAGTCCATTCTGACCAACTGGGTTTTCCATTAGAAGAGTTCCCACCACTCCTTTCAGACACTCTAAGGAAACAAATTGTGTATTATTGCAATCTGAGTGGAGGAAATTGCCTCCTACTACACATTTGCATTTGTCTTGACCCATAAAGCTTAGGACTTATTCCTTCAACTCACCTGTTTCCTCAACAGCATTCCTTAATAGCATTCACTTACCCATGTATAAGCTAAAATACAACAACAAATATCTATCACAGAGTCATCGCTGGAAAGTTGTCTTTTTGAGCTATAAATCCATAAACACTGAACTCTGTGAGCACATCAACAAATTAAAGGAAATCACTAGCCCCCCTACAATGGGCAGGCCACAGTTGCTGAAGAGGGGTTATGGAAAACAAATATTTCAGTATGACACAGGTGATCTACTCTTTCACAGAAGTACAGATCATAAATGCTCAAGGAAAAACACCAAATAAATTGCTGATCATGGTCCTATTTTCTGCCCAGGGTCAGCCCACGCCGATTTCCAGTGACTTCAAAAGGAGTCCATGCAGGAATAAGGACAGTTCTTTGCACAGAAACCAGGCCTAAAACAAACCCTTCACTGGAAAGGCAAGTCTTTTGGAGGCAAAGTAATGAGGGAGGGGAGGCAAAGTAATGAACGTACAATGGGATTAATGAACAAGAAACCAAATTATACACACATCTTGATCTCTAGATTGATAATGAAATAATTCCCCTAGTTCTTAAATCCGTGTATAAGCCGTGGTTGTGATTCCTGCATCATGCACTCAGTGATAATCCCATTACAAGAGAAGCTGGCCTTTTCAAGTCAATTTTAGGCTTGTAGCCTTTTAGAACAAGTTTTGCATATGCAAACCAATAGTTAGAAATAGGAGAACAATTCTGAAACTCTTACTTAAATGCTAATAAGACCATCATCCCCTCTCTCAACTTATCTTTTCCCCTTTTTCAAAAGTGAGGAAAAACCAAGGGCTTGTCTATACTTACCGCGCTGGTTCGGCGGCAGGCAATCGAACTTCTGGGTTCGATTTATCGCGTCTAGTCTGGACGCAATAAATCGAACTCAGAAGTGCTCCCCGTCGACTCCGGTAATCCTGCTCGCCGCGAGGAGTACGCGGAGTCGACGGGGGAGCCTGCCTGCCGGGTCTGGACGGGGGTAAGTTCGAACTAAGGTATGTCGACTTCAGCTACGTTATTCACGTAGCTGAAGTTGCGTACCTTAGTTCGATTTGGGGGTTTAGTGTAGACCAAGCCCAAAACTCAACTTCCACTTTGTATATTAGAAAGTTTCTATTATATGGGATACAATAAGTAGAACACACCAACTACCAACCCAAACATATGTATAGATCTCAAGTGAACACTGTTGTCCAAAACTTAAATTACAGCAGATAAAACCGGTAACTGAAATGAGAAATATCCTACATACAGTACCTTGCGGTTTTGCATTCACTAGCTGTAAGTTGATATACTGGCAGAGGAGGGTATCATGGGTATTGATTAAAGCAGGGGCTGACCCTGATGTCACATGAAGAGTCTTTCCACTGAGACTCAGTAAGTCAGTGTTGCTTAACAGTTCTGAAATGAAAAATGAAACCAGTCAGGCCGTTACAGGCTAACTAACATCTAGCTCTCATCTGATTAACTGACAGAGTATTTCTAGCTACTGTTTCCATTACAGAAATGATTTCCTTTCTCAAAAGAGATATATTTCTTCATTCTGAAAAGCGTAAGTGAACTTGTGCAGTGAGTTAAGGGATACTTTGTATCATAAAACAAAGTATCTCATCTGCTATGGAAATTAGCATGTCAAGCATAATGGGCTCAGAATGCACAACAGCACTATAGTGCAAAAAACGTCGAAGATTGTATAAGAGGCTGGGAAGTTAAGATGATGTCACTTAGAAGTGCAGCCCTAGTACAGGAAAACCAGGAAACTCATTCACTCAGCAGGTCAACTTCTAGAATCATAACTATATATACACAATAAATAAAAATTTTGCTTGATAGTTTATAATAAGCCAGCAATGATTCCTTTGTACCAGCCATTTCCAAATCATCAAATTAAAACTTTAAAGTCTTTGCTTCTATCTCAATTTTGTTAGCTGAAGCATCATAGAACATGTTTTAGACAATGGTTTATTCAAGATATTTTTCTGATGCTCCAGGTGCCAATTAATGCAAAGGCAGTGGCTAATAAAATGATTTGATCGTGTATGAAGCCCTTGGCATTTGCATGCAATACCCAAAACAGAGTCAAAAAGCAACAACTAAAACGTTTACTTTCTCATGCCCCCTTTTTGAGAAGCACGTGGCCTGGCGAGATGGAGCTGGCATCTCTCAGAGAGAGGTGACTCACATGTCACTCAAGCTTTTAACAAGTAGAGCTTGACTACATGGAGACGCAGTGTGTAGCAAAGTCAGGCTGTGAATCAACAGTACACTAGCATGCCGTGCATTGTTTCCATGTAGACAAGCCCATATACGTAGCTATATAATAAGATTCCAGGAATGTCACTCTGAAGCCTAAAATGTCTATTGTGTCAGTGTGAAATGATGGAAGCAGCTACGAGCATGGCTGAGAACTCTCTTTGTGCAGAATATCACCAGGTTGAATTATCACTGTGTTTTCTTTTCTGCTACCCTCCAATTTTTTAGTTCTCAGCCATTTTGACTTAATGAATTACACTCATGCAGTGTACAGATACTATAAGACAAGAATCTATGACATGCCAAGAGTCCTAAACTATTATGATATCAGAGATAACTGTAGAGTGAGGGTGGTGATTGGTTGAGCTAATTTGCATGCAAAAGTTTCATGAGTTGTATGAGGAAGTCTTGCACAAACAGTGGATTACTTGGCCCAACTGTCACACCCATGCACCCTAAAGCTGCCCACATAAATCAACACAAACCTCCAAGACATAAATCAAACACAGCCACCCACACATGAACACAACCAGCAAAACAATGACCCTGAACATCACTCTGAAGCCCAGAATGTCTGCTGAATTGGTGTGAAGTGATGGAAACAGCCACAACAGCAGTTCTCAACCAGGGGTCTGAGGTCACCTGGGAGGCCGCAAGCAGGTTTCAGGGGGTCCGCCAAAATAAACCAGAGAGCAGGGTCAGCGTTAGACTCACGGGGGCCCAGGGAAGAAAGCTGAATCCCAAGCCCTGCTCCTCGGAGCTGAAGCCAAAGCCCAAGCAACCTAGCTTCACGGGGCCCCCTGTGGCATGGGGCCCTGGGTAATTGCTTTGCTTGCTACCCCCTAATGCCAGCCCTGGCTTTTAATCTAGTGAAAAACAGTTGTTGTGGCACAGGTGGGCCATGGAATTTTTATTGCATGTTGGGGGGGGGGGGGGGGGGGGGGGGGGGGGGCTCAGAAAAAAAAAAGGAGAACCCTTGAGCTACAAGCATGGTTGTGAGCTCTTTTTGCTTAGAACATCACCAGGTTCAATCATCACTGGGCTTCATGGTCTGTTACTATCCAATTATTTAAAGTTCTCAGCCATTTTTGGCTTTAAAAATATCATATATAACTTTAAAATTACACCTATGAGACAGCATGGGCTTTCAGCTACTCACAGTAAATATCTAAGCTTATGGGTATAACACTTGGAACAAAAAAAGTATTTTCTCAACTAAACCACTAACTGAAAAATCAAAGATTTTAAGATACTAAAACATCCTGACACTGGTAAAATGAGACCATAGAAGGGATAAATAATTTAGAACACTAAGTTAGTGGACTTCACTAAAGCTGATATGGCTAAGTTTTCCCTTCAAAATGCTGAATCAGACAATGACAAACCTTACCAATGACCCTCACCACTTGGTGATGAGACAGCACCTTCAGCTGTATTCCTCTTGGTTAATATGTTCCGACAAGTGTATTGCTTGTCGGCTCATTTCATTTCATTTTAATGTGGAACTAATGGTATGGTACATCTTACTCCAAAGATCAGGGGGAATATTTGATGCAACAGCAAGTATATAAGGAAACAAAATATTCCACAAGATCATTAGGCAATAAAGAAATGCACAAAATTCCCTGGTTTCTCATGAAACTGGCAGATTTGAGGAATAAAGGGCCAGATTAAAGCTAAACTTAAATTTTATGCTAGCATATTCCAGCAAACTGAATGCTGAAAGGGATGTGTTTACATGTGTATGTGTCTGCTGTCTCTAGAGGGTTAATAGTTATTTTTCAAACAAACAAAGCAGAAAAAAAATCAAGTCACTAATGCACAATACTTAGTGAAAAGAATTTATAAAGTAGAGAGACCTAGCAGCAGTTATTTTTAAGCTGCATGAAGCTAGAACAGCTTTGCCTAGCACTGCCATGCACTAAACCCATGATTACTATGTATTAATTATATAGCACCTTCAATGTGCAAGGTGTTTTACAGAACAAGTAAGAGACATGGCCCAAGGAGCTCACAGTAATATTGGATAGCTGGAATAATCCAGGTAGGAGGTGGACAAGCATGAGTGACAGAAACTGTGATTTATCTTTCAAGTAACTCTAGTATTTTGCATCACAGGGCCATTGCCATGTCAACACAGAGATAACTCTCCATCTGCAATACTGTCACCATTTCCTTTTTTTTTTAGTCTTTCAGAGTAGACAGAATCCAATATTGTCACATACTTGTGAAAAAGTGTGAAAAATCACAAACCATCATTGTACATCAATATTAAAGCTTTTAAAAAACCTTCAGTTCAGCCTGAGAGCTGAGATTTGTAGTAGGAAAGCACAGCCACTCAACTGGGAGTGGCAGTAAGACGGACTTCCCAAAACCACAGTCCTTCTCATTCTAGGCCAAACCACCCCCCACGGGGCAAAATTTAGCCTATCCACAACTGCACAATGTGTACATTTTATCTTAACTGTTAAAAAAAAACTTTTCATTTTAAATGGCTGTCAGCTTCATTCTGCTGAGGCCCTTTGTCCCGGACACCACAGGAAGAAAGACTAGATAATCAGGAATGTGATTTAACTAGACCACAGCTTCATTAAGGAACACATCTGAGAATTATCCAGCAGTAACTTGTCCAGTTCAGGTCATCCTTTCTTTGTAACCTATTCCATGTGGTTGAAGGCTGCTGTTAGCCCTCACCCTCCTCAATCCCAGCATTGTCCTGGGGCCCCACCACCCTTGCCTCATACAAGGATTAAGTGTCTGGGGAAGAGAGGGCTGTGTCCTTCTGTACAAGACATAAGGTGCCCCAACCCCATTCCCCACCTTCTTTAGGAGATACCAGACCCATCACTGAACAATCACCTTAATTGGACTCCTGTCAAGTAGCAACAAAATTAATTATACAGTCTAACCTACCCACCAAGTCCCTGAGGGGAAGGCAAGAAAACCCACCCTATCCAGACCAATCTGGCAGTGAGGGAAAAATTCCTTCCTAACTCCAAAAAGGCAGTTAGCACGATGCCCAGAGCATTGCCACAAAACCCAGCCCTACCTTAATATCGTGGAGAGATGGGGAGAGGGTATCTTCCCTGAGCAGAACAGTACCCTTGGATAGGGGGAAGGGCTTATAAATCCTCCCCTTGGGAGCAAATCGAATGCTACACCCTTCTGTCCAACCAATCAGCCACAGAGCCCCCCTCCTCAAGCCCAAAGGCAGGCACAATCCTTGAAGGAGCCAAGGGTTTTCCTTCCTCTGCTGATCCAGACAAAGCCCGCACAACCACCTCAGACTATAGGATGTGAAGCGGGGGGAGGGAGGGAGGGAGCGCATTCTGGTAAACTATGGTTCTACCGACTACTTATCTCTACAACTTCACACCAGACTACTTTGATTTTGTTCTCGTTCTAAATACACCACATTACTGCTATTTGGAAAATTATTTTAAGGAAAGGTTTTCTTCCACAGCCAACTTTATTTTAGATGGTCTTGTTAAGCAATCCTGAACAGCAGAGTACTCTTTTCATATGGTAGAAATATTCCACTTGGTTCTGTGCAACCAACCGCTTTAAGCACCCTGGCTATTAACAAGCTGAATAAGGCAAATGGAGTGTGTCAGATAGAGAGGCTCAGTGTGGGTACCCCAAAGACATTCTACTAAAGACATGAAGATAAAAATATTTTTTCAGGGAATGAGAAACAGGAAAGGCAAAAATGTAAGAAAAAAAAATGGTGGGGATACAGGTCTAAGGCAAGTTACTGGTCCAGTGATGTAATGTATGGGTACAAACTTCTGCTCCTAATAGCCCTGTAGGAATTTTAAGGCAACTGTTCATACTTTCCATTCACAATGATCAAATTACCACCTCCATCTCCCCCTTGTATTTTAAAGATACAAAATAAGCTTTCCATAACCATTGACCTCTGTCAATTTTGCAAACACTATCTACAGGTTTCCTTTATATCCACACCGGTTGAACCTTGAATTGTCTAATATGTAGAATCCATATTAACTTTAAATGCTTCAGTTTTTAAAACTCTCTAGAGCAATACTACTCAAGGTGACATGTCTATAAAGAATTCACTAATATACTATTAAAATAAATTTCCAATTCTTGCTAATCAAAGTTTTTACTTCGCTGCAGCCACTTCTTTTCTCTTTTTAGATTTATTCACTGAGTGGTTTGGTTACTTAGGGTCTTTACACTACCAGCCAATCAATTGTCCCTTAATTCTAATACAACAGAATACAAAATATAATCTTATCATAAAACAGAATCTTGATCTCACAGACATGAAAATAAAGCTAGTTTGTTTGCTAAGGTATCATGGTCACGAATTGCAACATTTTTCAGTTGTATCAGTCACTTTATCTCTGTTATGCTTGCTAAATTATGTGTGCTCTGTACATAACCCATAAAGTGCACTTTACATTTTCATTTGTTTACAGAGTCGGAACACAAATTCAATCCTACAAAAATATTTTCAAAATAAACTGTTCTCTAACAGAAGAAGTCTGGAGATCTTCAAATTGCTCTGCTGTAAAATACAAAAATATGGCAACAGCAAAGAATTTGACTAAAAAGGAAAATCAGTTTGTACTCAATTTAAGTTCTAACTCCATCTATTAGTGTATTTGCAAAATCATGCAACTATATTTCATGGCAGCTTGCCAACTCATGGTACAGTACTAAACTGATGAAAATGCTTTCTGAATTAGATGAAATTTCATCCTAATGAGAACTGAAAAAGAAATACAAATTGGAAATGGATAGCATAACAAAAGTGATGAACACCATTTAACAGGAACTTTTAAAACCATTTAGATTGTTTATAACTGTAAACTATCTATAAACACATTCTCATATGCTTAGTAAAAATCAGCCATAGAATACTGGGCATACTTCCCAGGAGCTCTTTTTTAGAAACTTCATACACACAATCTGAGAAAATGATACAATAAATGATACAAGCTGCCAATGACATTCTTTGAAAATCAACTGAATTGCTACTGTATGCACTTCCTCAGCTTTCATCCTCAAACACCACGTACCTGATTTTCCATTGAAAACTGACAGCTTTGAATTTTTAAGGCCAAAAATGCAGGACACAGCGTCTACAAGTTTAGTATAGTTTAATTTATTATCTCCTTTTGGATTTTCCAACAGCAACACACCATCTAAAAATAAAAACAAAAATGAAGAATTAAAATGTAATTTAAGAAATGAGTTTGTATGTTGCAATGATGAACTACTTAGAATTGGTTTGCTATATTATGTAAAACCAATACTGATTATAGTGAATGAAAAAAATGTCTCTCACATTTCTTTATCCCAGGAATATGAACTATGGTTCTCCTCTTTTCTTAAATTAAGCCCATTATAAGAGGGAAAAAAAACCCTGTTTCTGGATAGGTTTAGTTAAAAGAAATCTAATCTCCATTGAAGAATTTGTGTGGGTGTCTTTCAGTAGCTTTAATCAGCTGCAATAATCCTATACATTTTGACAGAAATTTAAATCTTAAAGGAAGCAAATATTTATGCATGATGCCATCTTAGTAACAAAATAACAGTACAGAGACATACTTATTTGTATGCGATGTAGACAATTTGGGTATTTCTTGAAAACTGTAAATACAAATGTGCTCCTTTGCTACATCAAAATCCTGTGGCAAATGTTTTATATTGTATTGGATAAATCAATATACAACCAAAAAATATATACCGTATTTTCCGGCGTATAAGACGACTGGGCATATAAGACGACCCCCAACTTTTCCAGTTAAAATATAGAGTTTGGGATATACTCGCCGTATAAGACTACCCCTCTTCCAATGCACACAAAAAAAAAATTAAAAAAACATCAGATTTGATTTCAATATGGTAATTTTAATTCAAATGCTTATGACATGCAGGTACTTAGCAGGAAAACTGTCACTTATAAACATAAGGCTGTTTGTCATCAAACATGTAAACATAAAACAGTGAAAGTGGATTAAACTTTTCCTAATTCACTCTAAAGCTGAAAGGAAGGATAAAACAATAAACCCATGGGAGCTGCCATGCTGTTTGTTTTCTAAGCTGTCAACCAAACTGGAACTGATGATGATAGGAGGAAGATAACAAACAAGAGAGAGAGAGCAAGTGCCGGGCAAGTCCCTGGCGAGTTAGCAACGCCCATCATAACTGCAAGCTACGGTATTTTTACAGGTTTTGCTGGCGTGACAGTTTCCCTTTAAAAGCCTTCAAAATCCTCCTGTTCGTCATCTGATATCATAAGTACATCAATGACATCTTGTGATACATTTGTAAGGCAGTCATCGTATGGATCGAATTCCGTATCAGATGGTGTGGTCTCAGCTTCGGCTTCCTCTTCATCTTGCCACAAGTAGTCGTCCTCCATACCATCTAATGAATTTGATATGCCACACTTCTTGAAAGACTTGATTACTGTTTCTGCATCAATATCATTCCAGGCTTTTATGACAAACTTGCACAAAACATCCAACTGTGGAGCACGCATGTTTCCTCCTTTTGTGAATGACTCTTCGCCGCTAACCATCCATTCATTCCACTGTTCTTGAATGCGATCTTTAAATGGCTTGTTTAGGCACACATCCAGTGGCTGTACCAACTATGTCAATCCTGCAGGAATAACTGCCGCATCTGTGTTTAGTCTTGCAAGCATTTGCTTGGTGCTGGGAGTTAAATGAGCCCTGAACATATCCCACACCAGTAGACTACATTTTTGAATAAGTCCACCTGGTCGCCTGCTCCATACATTATCAAGCCATAGCTTTACCCCTTCTTCATCCATCCAGCCTTTTTCATTCACATGTACAAAACAACCAACAGGGAACTTGAATTTCGGCATTGTTTTTCTTTTAAAAATAATCATTGGTCTCAGTTTGGCGCCATCAGCTGTGCATCCTGAGGACTTCTCATGTCCTGTTGTTTTAATTAAAATTGTTTTTTCACCTTTTTGATGGACAGTTTTATTTCCAACCATATCAAAATTCATTGGAGTTTCATCCATATTTCCAATACTACTTAACGCATAGCCATGTTTAGTGCACTGTTGTATTACGTATCGATGGAAACTATTTACTTTGCTATCAAGATCTGCAGGTAATTTTGGGGCAATTTTCATCTTTTGCCTCAGTACCATATTATGCCTTCCCATGAATCTAGTACACCAGGATACAGTGGCCTTAAATCTGTTGCTGTGATCCGGGTTAGATTTGGCCCACTGAAGTGCAAACAAATGTATTTTATTTCGTGTCACTACATAACCGTTTTGGCGATGCTCATTCACCATGTCTGCTACATGTTTTTCGAGTTCTGGCCAATGTGGAGTGCTTCTTCTTAATGCACACTTACCCCTTGGCATACTCTTTAATGCTTTTTCATTTGCTTTCCAGTCCCGAACCATCTTTTCTGTTACTCCATATTGTCTTGCAGCAGCGCAGTTATGTTCCATGGCAAAGTTTACAACTGTAAGTTTGAAACTGGCTTCATATTTCTTTCTTCTTGCTGGTGGAGCCATGATGGGGTTTTGACTGTTGGACATTTGTATACTGTACTGTATGTACTGGTGCTATACTGTATGAACAGGTACAGATACTGGTGCTGTACTGTATGTGGTACCCAGTATACAACAACCAGCCAATCACGGCAAGCGATGTACCTTACCGGCGATTGGCTGGTTGTTGTATACAAAGCCTGCTTGGATTGGTCAGCTCTCCCTGCCTGCCCAGCCCTCCCTGTCTCCAAGACTATCAGAGCGGTAGCGCAAACACGCCTCTTTCACCCGTCTGGCCCGCCCTTGTATCCTATTACCTCCTTCTCTGCCTCTCAGATCTCGCACATGCGCGCCTGCGCCGCTTCACTGCAGTCCTCAGGAGCGAGATCTGAGAGGCAGAGAAGGAGGTACGGTAATAGGATACAAGGGCGGGCCAGACGGGTGAAAGAGGCGTGTTTTTCTGGGCACAGCGCCGCTCTCTCTCTTTTTTCCATACCCCGGGCGTCCCGGACGCCTGCAGCTTGCTCCGCCCTTCACTTACACCTTCCTGGTGAGGCGCCCCCTCACCTCGTCATCGGGCGGGGATGCGGCCGTGGCCGTTTTTGAGCTCCCCCCACCATATGCGGCGACCGCAGATTCTCCAGTCCGGCTCGGAAGTTTCAGCACCCGCCCTATAAGACGACACCCGGCGTATAAGACGACCCCCGACTTTTGAGAAGATTTTCCTGGGTTAAAAAGTAGTCTTATACGCCAGAAAATACAGTACATTGAATGTATATTAAATGCAATATGCACTCATTAAAATCTAGCACGTGCAGGAGATTGGTTTACATATTAATCTACCAGGGAGATGTACATGCATGCAAATTAAATAGACTATAATCAAATCAAATCAATTATTTATGTCTATATTCAATGATGGCATGGTGCATTATATTTGCAATTAAGTGAAAGTAACTGATGTGCCAAATGCAGGAGTGGTTTTCAATTAACTGGCAGCTTGATCACTCTTCTAAACACATACAGGGTAAAGTCCTAAATAGTGATGCTCTATAGACATACAGTATTTTGTCCTGTATACAGACACTGTTTTATGCTACAGATTTCTATTAAGAAAGTGTCAACATGAATACAGTAAAAGTTAAATCGGTGTTCCATCACAAATTTAGCATTTAAGTTCAATTAAAACAGAAAAGACCCTCTCAGAGACCTTTAAAAGGAGATTTAAGCTATCACCTCAAAATACTGCCATCATTTCAAAAACAAAATAGTTCAATACCCAAAATCCAATTATTTTCAGTATCTTATGGGAGCTGCAATATCCCAGTTGGCATTTTGGGTATGCTCCTCTCAGGGTGAATCTCTGTGTCCCTTGGAGACTGACATCATATTTGAACTCAGAAAAATCTTATACACTTTAAAGAACGGAAGTCTTCAAAAAACAATGTTTAATCTTGTATTGGATGTATTAGTGTACTTCCCTATCAGGCATCAGTCAAGTGAGTACCACAGCTTAGGTTATGGTAGCCTGAAGGAACATATATTTCACTGCTATAGGTGATATCACTGAATAAAACCAAATCTGAACCCTAGAACGCCACCAGATAGTTGTGAATGCATTATTTCCAGGGATGTCAATTAATCACAGTTAACTCAAGCAATTAACTCAAAACAAAATTAACTGGATTAAAAAAATTAATTGTGATTAATGGCAGTTTTAATCACACTGTTAAACAACAGAATACCAATTGAAATTTATCATAAATATTTTAGATATTTTTCTACATTTTAAAATATATTGATTTCAATCAGGGCCGGCTACAGGTGAACAACTGGTGAACCAACTGGTGAACAAGCCTCTGATAGTGTGGCTGATGTGATTAGGTCCTATGATGGTGTCCCCTGAATAGATATGTGGACAGAGTTGGCAGAACTAGCGGTCACCTTCAGCCCCCAACTAAAACCTCTCCAGCACATCATCAAGGATTGACAACCTATCCTGAAGGACGATCCATCACTCTCACAGATCTTGGGAAACAGGCCAGTCCTTGCTTACAGACAGTCCCCAAACCTGAAGCAAATACTCACCAGCAACCACATACCACACAACAAAAATACTAACCCAGGAACCTATCCTTGCAACACATCCCGTTGCCAACTCTGTCCACATATCTATTCAGGAAACACCATCATAGGACCTAACCACATCAGCCAAGCTATCAGAGGCTCGTTCACCTGCACATCTACCAATGTGATATATGCCATCATGTGCCAGCAATGCCCCTCTGCCATGTACATTGGCCAAACTGGACAGTCTCTACGTAAAAGAATAAATGGACACAAATCAGACGTCAAGAATTATAACATTCAAAAACCAGTTGGAGAACACTTCAATCTCCCTGGTCACTCGATTACAGACCTAAAAGTTGCAATATTACAACAACAAAACATCAAAAACAGACTCCAACGAGAGACTGCTGAACTGGAATTAATTTGCAAATTGGACACCATTAAATTAGGCTTGAATAAAGACTGGGAGTGGATGGGTCATTACACAAAGTAAAACTATTTCCCCATGTTTATTTTTCCCCGCTACGGTTTCTCACACCACCTTGTCAACTACTGGAAATAGGCCATTTTGATTACCACTACAAAAAGTATTTTTTTCTCTCCTGCTGATAACTCACCTTAACTGATCACTCTCGTTATAGTATGTATGGTAACACTCATTGTTTCATGTTCTCTGTGCTCTGTGTGTGTGTGTGTTTATATATATCTATAGATCTAAAATGTACAATTTTTTTTTACATAAATGCACTCAAAACCAAAAACAAAACAATGTAAAACATCAGCTCCTGCAAGTACATTCAGTCCTACTTCTTGTTCAGCCATTCACTAAAACAAACAAGTTTGTTTATATTTATGGGAGATAATCCTGCCTGCTTCTTATTTACAATGTCACCTGAAAGTGAGCACAGCTGTTCGCATGGCACTTTTGTAACCGTCTCTGACATTACACCCCATATTCTTCATAGAAATATTGTTATGATATGAATATGGCATAACTAAGATATATGTTTTATGCAAGATGGGTCAGGTGAAGTATCATTAGAAAGGTTATGATTTACTGAATGTGATTAACCAATTTGTATGCATGTATCATTTCTGTATCTGAAGTTAGAAATATTGACTATGTAACAATTACAACTGTGTGTGTACTTGGGGAACGCCCACCAGACAATATGCAATCAGCCTGGATGGGCCCTTAGGAAGGGCAACAGGACTTTGAAGATACTAATCTCTCTCCCTCCTGAGAAGTTTCTTGGGATGCTGCTTTGACACTGCAGGGTCATGTGATCATGTCACCTGGTACTGGATACTATCTTAAAATGCTGGTATTTTTCCACAGGATGGGAAACAAAGAATTCCTGACATATGCAAATCCTATTTAAGGCTGGGGAGTCAGTTAATCTTGGCTCTTCTCCACTGCCTCCCCGTCCAGGAAGAAAGGTTGCTGAAAACACCTGAAGAAACAAAGGAACTAAGATGAGGGGGGCCAGGGGCTGAGCCCAGGTGAGAAAGGTCAGCCTGTAAAAGGAATCCCTTGAGATTTAAGCTGCAAGCAGTGCAGTTTACCTTCAAGAAACTCTGCAACCTGCATCAAACAACATTTAGGGTGAGACCTTACTATCTGTAGCCAAATTTCTTTAATGTATTAAGCCTAGTTTGCATGTCTTGTTTTATTTGCTCAGTAATCTGCTTTGTCCTGTTTGCTATCCCTTATAATCACTTAAAATTTACCTTTTGTAGTTAATAAACTTGTTGGGGTTTTTTTTGTTTATTCTAAACCCAGTTTTTGCAATCCATAATTGGGGGCCGGGGGGAAGGGGCAAAAAGCTGTGCATATCTTCCTCCACATTGAGGGAGTGGCAAATTTCATGAGCTTACGCTGTATATATCTCTATACAATGCAAGACAATATAATTTTGGGTTTACACTCCAGAGGGTGTGTGCACCAGCGTGCTGGGCAATTCCCTGAACTGAGTCTTCCCACACAGAGCTGACTGCAGACTCTGTGTGATTCTACAGCTGGGTGTGTCCCTACCTGTGTGTATGCTGGATGGGAGCTTGAGAGCCTGTCACAGCAGCACAGAGTAAGGGGAACCCAGGCTAGTGGGACAGACGGGCTCAGTGGGACCCCAGCACATCAGGTGGCACTCTGGAAGGGTGGGGTCCAACCCATCACACCAGCATTGCAAGGTATTTTCATGCCAAATATAAAAAACATTTGTATGCCCCTTCATGCTTTGACCACTATTCCAGAGGACATGCTTCCAGCTGATGATGCTAGTTAAAAAAAAAAAAAAAAAAAAAAAAAAAAAGAGTTAAATTTGTGACTGAATTCCTTGAGGGAGGATTGTAGGTCTCCAGCTCTGTGGTTTTGCCAGGAGCTGGAAATGGGTGACAGTAGATGGATTACTTGATGATTACCTATTCTGTTCATTCCCTCTGAAGCACCTGGCATTGGCCACTGCTGGAAGACAGGATACAGGGCTAGATGGACCTTTGGTCTGACCCAGTATGGCCATTCTTATGGCTTTATCTGCATTCTGCCATATATTTCCCCTGCCGCCAACATCTGGGATCTGCGGGATACCCCCACCAGTGGCGATGGCAGGGAGCTGCGGGGTATCCCTACCACCTGCGGGGGCTTGGAGCTCCAAGGGCCGCCAGAGTTGCCGAGGGTACCACATAACTCCCTGCCACAGCAGGCAGTGGGAAACCCTGCAGCTCCCAGCCACCACAGGTTGAAGTCACGGAGGCTGCTGGAAGTCACTGATTCTGTGACTTCCGCGACCTCTATGACTAAATTGCAGCCTTAAGCATAAGTAACCATCCTTTCGAGTACGTGTTAGGGTGGATCCCACCGTAGGTGACTCACAAAGAGTATCCCCTCAAGACAGTGGGAATGAGGAGTTCCAGCTGCATCAGTGAAATAGGAATTGTAGTCCTGCTCTCCTGAGAGTTTGACCTATCAATTAAATCCAAGGCACTGTGTTAGACAAAGGTCCAGTGGGTTACTCCACATCAACGCTTTGCAGATTTCGCATACTGTATTATTACATTTCTGAAGCAGGCGGAGGATGCCACTAGAGGGAGCCTGGATGTTCCGGGTGAAAGCCAACTCCAATCAACAGGTGACACAGTGAGATACATCACATTATCCATTTTGAAAGTTGCTGTGATGAGATGGCCTGACCTTAAGAATGCCCACTATAGATGGAAATAGACACTGCAACAGTCTGAATGGATTGCTCCTATTAATGTCACAAAGCAAAGTCCTGGACACAACTAGTGCAGGCAACTTCTTTTCTCCTGGTGAAGAGTGTGGTTTCAGGAAAAAGATAGGTTGATTGATTGGTTTAACTGGAAGTCTGAAACTACTTTGGGAATGAATTTCAGGTAAGATTTTAGTACCCTTTTGTCTCTTTGAAATGTTGTATAGGGGGTTCAGTCACAAGCATCTGAAGCTCAATCACTCCTGGCCAAAGTGACCAGCATGAGGAAGACTGTCTTCAGAGTCAGCACACTGATATAAGGAATACTGTGAAAGAGGTTCAGAAGGAGGCTCTATGAACCTCAGGATGACTATGTTGAAGTTCTTGGCAGAAGTAGGTTCTCTGATCTGTGGGTAAGTATGTAACAGCCTTTTGAGGAACTTTGTCATTATCGGATGAGAAAAGACAGAGCATGACTGTACCAGAGGATGTCAAGGTGAAATTGCTGCAAGTTGGACCTTAGAAGTGAAATACCAATCTCTTAAGTGCAACAGGTAGTCAAAGATCTGTGGTATTGAGGTCTGAATCAGATTCAGACCATGTTGGGCTATCCATATTGAAAACCACTCAAACTGAGATGAAAAAATGGTTACTTACCTTCTGTAACTGTTGTTCTTCGAGATGTGTTGTTCACGTCCATTACACATTAGTTGTCCGTGCACCGCGTGCACGGACGTCGGAAACTTTTTCCCTTAGCAGCTCCCATCGGGTCGGCAGGGCCCCCCCTCCCGCCAGAGCGGCGCCCCGCTCTAAGGTATATATATCCCTGCAGACCCGACCCCTTCGGTTCCTTCTTGCCGGTGACTCTGACAGAGGGGAAGGAGGGTGGGAAGTGTAATGGACGTGAACAACACATCTCGAAGAACAACAGTTACAGAAGGTAAGTAACCGTTTTTTCTTCTTTGAGTGATTGTTCACGTCCATTACACATTAGGTGACTCCCAAGCTTACCATTGGAGGTGGGTAGGAGTCAAGGTACAACTGATTGTAGCACAGCCCTGCCAACTACTGCGTCCTCTCTGGCCTGATGATGGATCGCGTAGTGGGTGCATGGAGCACCTTGCCGTCGTTGTGGGAAATTTCTGGACGGAGCTTACGGCCCCTTGAATTGCCAAGAACCGCGACTCTGGGAGACCTGCCCGCGCAGCCACCGAGTCCAGGACTGCACCTATGAAGTCCAGTCTCTGTGTGGGAGTTAACGTGGACTTGGGCACATTGACCAGTAGGCCGAACCTGCTAAACATCTGTAAGGCCAGCGTCATGTGAGAGCGGACCTCGGCCTCCGACCTGCCTGCAAGGAGCCAGTCGTCCAAGTACGGGTACACGTGCATCCTTCTTTTCCGAAGGAAGGCTGCTACCACGGACGTGCATTTCGTAAACACTCGCGGTGCAGATGCTAGGCCGAAGGGCAGGACCGTAAATTGAAAATGGCGCTGGTTGATGGTGAAGCGCAGGAACCGCCACTGGGCCGGGTTGATGGCGATGTGAAAATATGCATCTTTCATATCGAGGGCAGCGTACCAATCCCCCGGATCCAGGGATGGGATAATAGTTCCAAGGGAGACCATACGGAAACGCGTCCTGAACAGAAACTTGTTTAGTCCGCGCAGGTCCAAAATGGGACGGAGGCCCCCTTTTGCCTTGGGAATCAGGAAATGCCTGGAGTAAAATCCTTTTCCCCTTAGGTCTGGTGGGACCTCTTCCACTGCTCCCACTGTGAGGAGGGTCTGCACTTCCTGCATGAGAAGTTGCTCATGAGAGGGGTCCCTGAAGAGGGACGGGGAAGGGGGATGGAAGGGAGGGGGCGAGGAGAACTGGAGGGTATAGCCCGCCTTCACTGTGCGCAGGACCCAGCGGTCTGATGTTATGCGTGACCATGCACAGTAGAAATGGGACAGGCGGTCCTTGAACCCCAGAGGTGGATCCGGAATGGGATGCGGTACGCTGGCCTCGAGCATAACTTCAAAAGCCTGGTTTATTCTCTGGCTGCGGCTTGCCCTGGCCATGACCTTGGCCTTCGTTAGGCGTATTGTTACGTCTCCGCCTGTTATCCCTGCCACGACGGTGGTACGGTTCATGCCGATGGCGAGGGTGATACTGCCTCTGTGGAGGGTGAGGCTTAAAGGGCTTCCGCTGTGTCACCGGGGTATGCATTCCTAATGACTTTAGGGTCGCTCATGAGTCCTTGAGGCTATGTAGCCTGGCGTCCGTTTGGTCTGAAAACAAGCCTGACCTTTCAAACGGAAGGTCCTGCAGGGTGGTCTGCACCTCTGGCGGAAGGCCTGAAGCCTGTAACCATACTGAGCGCCTCATCACTACCCCTGATGCGATTGTCCTAGCCGCTGCGTCAGCTGAGTCAAGGGAGGCCTGCAGCGAAGTTTTGGCCACCGCCATCCCTTCGTCCACTAGGGCCGTGAACTCTGGATGTGCGTCCGGAGGTAAGGATTCTTTGAACTTGGAGACTGATGCCCAAGAATTAAAGTTGTGTCTATTTAGAATCGCCTGCTGATTAGCGATCCTGAGCTGGAGGCTCCCAGACGAGTAGACCTTCCTCCCGAATAAGTCTAAGCGTTTCGCCTCCTTGCCCTTGGGCGCAGGGGCTTGCTGGCCATGACGCTCCCGTTCGTTGATCGCAGAGACTATCAGTGAACAAGGAGACGGGTGCAAAAAGAGGAAGTCAAACCCTCTAGATGGGGCGAAGTATTTCCTCTCCACGCCCCTTGCAGTTGGTGCACTGGAGGCCGGCGTTTGCCATACCGTCTTATAGTTAGACTGGACTGTTCGTATAATCGGGAGAGCGACTCTAGAGGGGCCCTCCGGGATCAGGATGTCGACCATGGGGTCCTCCTGCTCTACGGTCTCCTCTGCCTGCAAGCCCAGATTGAGGGCTACCCGGCGGAGCAGGTCCTGGTGTGCCCGATGATCAATCGGGGGAGGGCCAGACACTGTTGTGCCCGCCACAGCCTCGTCCGGCGAGGAGGAAGAGGTCGGGGCCTTTTGCCCATCCTCGCCTTCCTGCAACCCGTCATTGACTGGTTGTTCCTCTGGGGCCTGTCCCACGGCATGGGACTGAGATGGTACTGTGCTCGGTGCCGAGTCCACTCCTTCCTGCTCCTGCGGTCTAGAGATCGTTGCCTCCTTGTGAGAGGGCGGGCGGTACCGCGGAGAGCGGGACCAGTACCCTGATGGCCCAGATCTCGAGGCCCTAGATGGGGGGCCTTGCTGGTGGTAGGCCCAGGGTGTCCAGAATGGCCATTGGCCTGGCTGGCCCCATTGAGGGTGACCAGAGGTTTCGTAGTCTCTGCTGGCCTGTGTCCTGTGGGCATACCCGCCGTACCGGCCCGAGTCAGTCTCCGACACCACAGATGGTGATCTTGAAGGCCACGGCGGTGCCGTGGAACGGTGCCGGTCCGGGTTTGGAGAGTAGTGTCTCCGCGACCAGGACCTGGAGTAGCGTCTCGCCGACCTGGACCTGGATCGGTACCGGTGACCACGGGACCGGGAATGACTACGGGTGGTCGGTCTCGGGGAACGTGTAGCCGACGCGTCCCGGTGCCAACTCGAGTATAGCTGCTGAGTCAGTGCCGACCACTTATTGAGGCCCGACAGCTGTGGCGCTTTCTGCGCGGAGGGCAACAGGGAGTCCACCAAGGCGGAACTCGACCAGGACCGGTGCCGTGAATGGTGCCGAGATGGCGACCATGAAGGGCACACCATCGCCGGCTTGGCTCTGGATGGCAGTCTCGGTGGAGCGTCCTTAGTTTGTGGAGGGCCCTCAACGGACAATTCAATGAGGTCTTTTGCTGCCTCATGTGTGTCCGGAGTGGAGGGCTGTTCCAAGAGCTCCTCCAGCCCCTCCTCCTCAGTCGACGCGCCTATCCCGGGGCTCGACGGGCCTTTCGGTGCCGGAGCCACTACCGGGGCCTGTGCCGGGGCCGTAACGGCCTTAGGCGCACTCGAGGTCTTCGCTGGCGCTGCCCTCTTATGTGGGGAGCGTCCTCGGGCCTTGGGTTGGCCCTTCGATTTTTCCGGCGAAGACGACCGGTGCCGTAAATGCCCCCGTTGGGTCGGTGCCGTGGGCTTCGGGTGACCCGCCGGCGCCGGGTCCCGAACCGATGCCGGGGCGCTCCGCACTGAGGCAGACGGTGCCGTCGAAGTGGAGGGCTGTAACGCCGTCTCCATGAGCAGCTGCTTGAGGCGAAAGTCTCTCTTTCTTAGTCCTGGGCTTAAATGCCTTACAGATCTTGCAGCAGTCTTTCTGGTGAGTTTCCCCCAGGCAACGGAGACACGAGTCGTGGGGGTCGCTCAATGACATAGGCTTACGACACGTGGCACAAGCCTTGAAGCCTTGGGCGTGCAGCATACCCCGCCGCCCAGGGCCGGTGCCGGGGTTGACCAAACACCTACAACAAGAACTTCGAGTACTTCCTAAGGAACTGTTAACTACTAAGCTTAACATTAACAACTAAAACTGATAGCATAGTCATTAGTGTTATCTCAACAGTTAAGGGACACTCTCAGACGAGAGAGAGAGTTGTTTCAACGCCGCCACAGACGGTAAGAAGGAACTGAAGGGGTCGGGTCTGCAGGGATATATATACCCTAGAGCAGGGCGCCGCTCTGGCGGGACCCTGCCGACCCGACGGGAGCCGCTAAGGGAAAAAGTTTCCGACGTCCGTTCACGCAGCGCGCGCATACCTAATGTGTACTGGACGTGAACAATCACTCGAAGAAGAAGTCTTTCTGGTTAAATATTTCCTGCTCTCTGTCAGGATTTCCTAGACCTGCAGGGAGCAGTCCTTCTCTATGGTACCAGCCAACTGTCATGCCCTCATGTCTGAGTGGAGTATCTGGCTGTGGTGTTGGGAGATCAGGTCTCAACAGTCCAGGAGCTGGATCTGTGCTTGAATGGACATCTTCAGTAGGTCAAACAGTCGAAACTGCCTTAGTAAGTATGGAGGTACAAGAATGTGGCTGTCTCTCTTCTGATTTGGGAAATCCCCTGGGAATCTATTCAGAGTCAATGTTTGCTGCTGAACTGGATTAGCTGGTTTCCATCACCTGCTGGTTGTGCTTCTCCTTAGGCAAGAGCTTGCTGCTCCCTGACACTGTTGGCTCTTTCAGGCACAGGCCACCTGCTAGACCCCCATTCTTGTTTTAATTTAGCATCCAATCCTGCAATATATTTATCAACAAGCATAATGCTTACTTCTGAGTAGTTCGTTTGGATATTCAGAGCACTATGTGCTACACACCGTAGTAAAAGGATTTTTGGGTTGGATACTTAGGCTGTCAACTCTTTCAGCAGGGCACTGTCCCTTTTGTAAAACATTATGTGCATGTAGTTTCAGAGTGGTAGCCATGTGGGTCTGTATCAGCAAAAACAACGGAGTCGTCCTTGTGGCACCTTAGAATTTGTTAGTCTCTAAGGTGCCACAAGGATTCTTTGTTGTTTGTGCATGTAGTGATATATACATAAATTAAAAAGCACTATACACACTATTTTTTTTCACCCAGTTGAGTATCATCTCTCATTTAAAGACTTAGTTATAACAGTGAAAGTTAGATTTCCTCAATAATCCTTTATCAAATATTATTTACAACTACTATGTAAAGGAAGTCAGCACCACCTTGTGCACATAATCTCTTTGTTCTGTTATCCATCATATTATTCCTTAATTCATCTTATGTGGTGATGGCTCTGAAACATTAAATATGTCTAGTTAAAACAAAAATCTCCTACCTTGCTCTGTACCATTAATACAGATGTTGAGATTGACATAAGCACAGGCTGGGTCAACACGATGATGTAAGCCTCCTCTGACAAGTGTGATTTCTAGTTCTGACCCCTTCAACTAAAACAAAACAAAAACAAGAGTATTTTCACTTCAATAGTACTCTATTAAGATAGAAAACAAAAACAAAACATATGCCTCAAAATAAGCACACATTAGGACATTTCTATGGATCATTATATTAAAAAATAATTACACGAGAACATAATTGTAAATTCTATAGTGTTCTCTCTCTGAGGATCTGAGAGAGTGTTGTGAATATGAATAAATTCACCCTTACTATGCCTATGAGATAAAGAAGGTGGGAGGGGGGTGAGAACTGGAGCACAGAGAGCTAGAACACCCTAATTTTCTGAAATGCTGTGGTCCACAAATCCCACTGAAGTCAATGGGAACCGCAAGTGCTCGAACACCTTTGAAAATGAAATCATAAATGACTTGCCTCAGGTCAAACAACAAGACAGAGGCAGAGCTGAGAAAAACTTCCATCTCCTGAATTTCAGTCCCATGTCCAAACCACAAGCCTACACCTAACCCCACTTTCCACCTTGTTGTGAAGTGCTATGTAAAAACTTCTTAAATCCCCTGGAATATGGAGAGAGACACATGAACTGTGGGCTGGTTTTGTTCTCCTGCTTCTTCCCCCAATGCCCTAAAATCAGAAACACCCTGCAATTAATCAGAAAGCAAGTTCTAAGCAAGCAAAAACACCTTAATCATGGACTATGCTATTTAAGTAAC
This sequence comes from Trachemys scripta elegans, assembly GCF_013100865.1. Lineage (NCBI taxonomy): Eukaryota > Metazoa > Chordata > Testudines > Emydidae > Trachemys > Trachemys scripta. The sequence continues at coordinate 41,171,512 of NC_048304.1, forward strand.
GCCTAGCAATGACGCAGAGCATTCTCTTCTTGACAGCAGAAAAGTCAGCATTTTCTGGTAATGGATTCTTCACATGCTTAAAGCTTTGTTTTTTCTTTATTCCTATTCAGTTCAGGATTCTTCCACAATAAAATTTGCAGAAGTGGACAGGGTAAAAAAGAAGGCAGGTGTGTGTTCTTTTGGGGTATACAGAACCTTATGGTCATTGGAAGCACATTATTTTATCAATTCCCAGACCTACTCCCCCAGTCTGAAATTTATTCAGACACCTGTCTGACAATAACTAAAAAAAATATAACTGATATCCTATAGCAGGTATAAAAATAACCATGTAATAATATACATTATATTACTTGAGAACTAGTATAGAATCATGTAAATCAACAGTATTTTAATGCATACATTCGAAAAGAGCTAAGGTTTTCATTACAAGCCAACCTTTTTCTATCAGAGGGGTAGCCGTGTTTGTTGCTTTTTACAGATCCAGACTAAGAGTCCTGTGGCACATTATAGATTAACAGATGTATTGGAGCATAAGCTTTCGTGGGTGTATACGTCACATGCGTCTGACGAAGTGGATATTCACCGATGAAAGCTTATGCTCCAATACATCTGTTAGTCTATAAGGTGCCACAGGACTCTTTGTTGCTTTTTTCTATGGCACTCACAGAGGCATCTGACTAGCCCAGAAATATTAATTTGCTCTTGCATCACCCCCGTGAGAAATGGAAATAATTGTATTTTCATTTTGCAGATGGGGAACTGAGGGATAGAGAAATTAAGTGACTTGCCCATCATCATACAGAAAGTCTGTGACAGAGTTGGAAAAACAAAATGTGATTTGTAGTCTCAGTCAAACATTAACTTTCATGAAAGTTATAGTTGTAGCCCATAGGATTATTTTGCTAGCTATTATATCCCACTAATCCAGCCAGCAGTATCAATTAATGTTTCTTTTTCTGAAATTAATCCATTTTATTCTTATATTTTATCAGTATTAATTCCTGGGAATTTAGGATGTGTTGAGGCGTGTGTTTCCTAATAATAAGTTTTGCTGAAATGCAAGAAGCCTACCAGCCTGTAAGATCCGGTAAGATCTGCTATATAGCAAAAAGTATAATCAGTTATGAATATGTCAGCATAAAAGCTCGCAATCTTTGGCACAGATAAGAATGGTCCCTGAACTTTGGGGAACCAAAGGGAGGAACTATCCACATCACATCACAGGTTTATCCGGCATCTACCTCCGATAGGTAACCGCAGGGTACACCACAACTCGGAGGTCATCAAGAGAGCCTAGGTTGGCAGTTTTGGAGTGAGAGAATCCTTATTAATATATTTAGAAAGTAAGCGTCATAATCCACTAACCTATAGGAGAAGTGTACCCATAAATTTCTTAGGGTACGGAAATAAAATTTGGGTATAGTAAGTTGGGCCTGAATTACATAGGTCAGGATCCTATAAAATACCTTGTAAGAGAGCTTTTCTAAGTTCTAGTTCTAGGCTCTTCTAATTCCTGAAGCTTCGGTTTCTTTGAGTGCTTTTTCCAGTTCTCTTATACTCTATACCCTTTTCATCTATCTAGCTATTCTATCACGCTACCAGCTCAGCTTGTGCAGTATAGTAGAACTACTCAACATTCCTAACCATTGGGGAAGCCAGCGCCACCGTGTAATCGGGCATACCAGGAGTGAGGCTGGTCCTCCACCTCCTATTACCGGGTCCTCAAGAAAGGGTGTGAGTATGTTAGGTTAAGGTATTTATAATAGAAATGTTACCACCAGGAGTTTCGGAATTCTTTTAATGTTTTGCAGTTATAAGTTTCATTGAATTTCTTATTTTTATGTCAATCTCAATAAAGGTTTTATCAATTTGGTATTGTCCTCAGTGTATGTGTTCTTGCCAAGCACCCCAAGAGTCCTCTCCTGATATAGAACTCTCTGAGTTCTTGAACTCTGTAGTCTGAATTGGACAAGAACCTATAAATCTTCTGGTCAGATGCAATCAGTGGCGAGCCATAACAACTAACCCATCAAATTCAGGTCAACAGATTGGCGAGCCAGCCAGGAGTCTCGAGGTGTGCGTGGCAAATACTTACTTAAGAGGTTAAAAAGCAAAACTCTGTGTGACCTAATCACAGGGCATAGTCTGGTAACAGTTTCCTTTGTAACAGAAATTCTGGGCATTGATCCCAGAGAATTTATACTACTTCCTTTTTTTTTTTTTCTCCTTGTAGCTTGTGGGTTAAAAAGTTTAACTGTTTTATGTCTGTTTCTTTTATGTGGCCAAATATTAGGAGTAATGGTAGTGTACACGTGATAAAGGATGTTTTTTGAGTATTGATTAGGCAATTGCATTGGGCCCAATGACCCACACTCGTGGTGGTGGCAGAGTTGATTAACGTGGTTAGCTCAGAACTTATACGGTTCCAGTTACGCCCTTGGTAGTCCCCTCAACTCCCCAGGATTGCCCCCCTTGAGCCATCTCTGAGCAGTATTTGCCCCTCTGTTCAGTAGGTACCGCCAGGGGTTTTACCTCTTGATCGCCTAATACACATTGGCCATCGAGGGAAGAGAAGGATCCTATCCCCATTCTTTCTTTTGGAACTTGTTTAAAGTATTGTTGGACCGGTCTGGGGTATATTTTTTATTACTATTATTGGTTTTGTAAGGCGCCTTTAGATTTCTTAATTTAGATTTAAGATTTAGAGTTAAGTTACAGTGTTAAGTTTCCCTCCTTGTTATTTTAAAGTTAAGTATATTCAGTGTAAAAGCAAAAATGAGTGAGAGAAAGACGGCAGAGCCTGTGGTGGCTTCCTGCGATATAGCCTTGGAAATTTTTGTCAGAAGATACATCAGGGAAATTGGAGGAGGATTGGAGCAATGGAAAGATAGAAAAGTTCTCTACGGGCATAGTAACCCGTGGGGTCTCGTGAGCTGAGTATTTGAAACTGAAACTGAGAGAAAGAAAAGAAAAGATAGTGAAATGAAAGGGATTGCAATGGAGTTTTTGTTGACAGCATGTGGTCTTTTAGGACGGAAGTTAAATGCAAAAATGGAGCTGCTCAATAAGGCACAGAAAGTTGTAGGGAAGGAGGATAGGGAAATTCAGGAATTAAAGGAGCAGTTATACACTGCCTCTGACTAGCAGTTTTCTCTTTTCTATAAAGGAAAAGAGTTGGAAAGAAAGTTAGAACGGAGTCACCATCATGACTGTGAGTTGTGTGAGGAAGTGTACAGATGGCAGAAATGAGCAGCTGCCAGTTTAAAGTCACTGGAACGTTATAAACTAGAGCATGGTCGGTTATTGGATCCGATCAGAAAATTAGAAGGCAGTTGTGATTCACTCAGAAAGGATAAGGCAAGATGTATGGGAGAGACCACAGGAGCACCTGTAACTGTAAGCACCTGGGTTCAGACAGAGATTGTAGATAAGGAAGAGCCCCCACAGATTATGGCCAAGGAGCTAGGAGAGACAGGAGATGAGTCAGCAACGGTTCCTATCCCTATCTGGTTAGTGGAACCAACAGAAATTGATTGGCCCATGGGGCCATTGACAAGAGAGAGAGCGAGAGAACTAGCTAGTGTGGAGGTGGCTTCTGAAGCCACTAACACAGAGGAACAACCCGGTGAGTTAGAAGAGGAAGTTGACAGTGAAGTGATGGGAGGCAGTGTGCCAGCAGAAAAGGGAAGTCCTCCGGCCATAGTGCCTGAGGAGGAGGAGTTAAGTGAACCAGAAAGTATCATCTTAGAAAAGCAAGTAGATGTTGCAGAGGGAGAGAGAGAAGGTGATTCTGAGGAAAAGACTGTCTCAGCTCTTAGTAGAGCAGGAGAAGTGCCTTTGGAGGTTCAAATTGCACAGGAAATGGAGCATGCTGTATCAGAAGTAGTTCAGGTATCTAATGTGTGTGATACAATCACCAGGATTCAGGAGAGAGTGAGAGAGAAGCCTAGGGATGTCATTCACGCACCTAATGTGGTAGCACCATCCAGTTTAGGAGGTTTTCAGGATTCCCTGAGGGGGGCGGTCCTTTGCCCTACCAACCAGGCCAGTCACCGGCACCGCCCAGGTTCATGGAATACCTGGGAACTCCCACTCCATGGTACGTGTTAACGTCACCACGTGTACCAGTGGAAATGTCAGTATGGTATGAGAGTACCTTACATAAGAGTTATCCAGAACACTACACTAACCATATATTTCCCAGGTTCCGCTCACGGGAAATATCTGACAGTTCTGATGAAGGAAGTACTGACTCGGGTAGGAGAAGGCCTCAAGGTTTTGGGGGAGATACTTCAGATACTGATTCCAGTGAGAGTTGACCAAACTCTCCAGTAACTCCTGACTGTCCCGTAGCAATGGTTATAGATATTAAAATATTATAGATTTGGTAACTAAACAAGTAGGAATGATGGAGGATTCTTCTGTTGCAGTATAAGCACAGTGGATTCAGGAAACAACACAAATATTTGGTTTGCCAAGTGATGATTGGATTAAAATCTTACAGCTTACAGTAAATCGAGCCTTATGGAGCACTTTGCTCCCGGAGATTAGGAAGGGCGAAAAGTCTTTTTCAGAAACAGTGGCTGTGCTTGAGTGTAATCAGCATCCTGGACAAGCTGGAGTGGCTATCCTGTCTAATTTGAAGCAAAAGCCAAATGAGTCTCCCCACCAATTTCATCTTTGGTTAAGTGTAACCTGGCACAGTCACATAAAAGAGGACAGAGGATACACAAAAACAACAAAGAGTCTGGTGGCACCTTAAAGACTAACAGATTTATTTGGGCATAAGCTTTCGTGAGTAAAAACCTCACTTCTTCGGATGCTATGCATAGCTATGCATCCGAAGAAGTGAGGTTTTTACTCACGAAAGCTTATGCCCAAATAAATCTGTTAGTCTTTAAGGTGCCACCAGACTCTTTGTTGTTTTTGTAGATCCTCTGTCCTCTTTTATGTGACTGTGCCAG
>NC_048304.1:41176721-41264705 GCF_013100865.1 Trachemys scripta elegans
TCCGAAGAAGTGAGGTTTTTACTCACGAAAGCTTATGCCCAAATAAATCTGTTAGTCTTTAAGGTGCCACCAGACTCTTTGTTGTTTTTGTAGATACAGACTAACACGGCTACCCCCTGATAGAGGATACACAGTATGTTAGCTTGTTGGTTAATAATTCTCTTCCCTATTTAAGGGAAATGGTTAACATGCTTATCCATGATGGGACCTCTCTGGAGGAGGCCCTGGATTTGCTGGCCAAGGGCCATATCCAGGGAAACCCTAAAGCAGATCAACGTGGAGCCCCAGTTACAACCCTACAAGAGCCACAGTCTATTCCTATTGTAAGGATTGAGGGTCCTACCGGAGCACCTCAAGGGCAGAACCGGATGAATCCTAGGTCCCCTCAATCTCAGCGCAGGGCCAATAATTACAATTCACGAAACAATCGACAAGGGTATGCATTTGGACCTCAAAGAGGGCCTCGAGATAGTGTTCCTTTTTTTGCAGGTGCTGCACATAACTCTTCTTATCCTCAGGGTTCTAGATCCCCACCGCCTCGTCAGAAGGAGGACCTCTCAGTGGTGTCGATGTTCAAGGCAGTGCAGCCAGGATATCCGAGAACTCTGGACACGTCTGAATGAGTTGGTGTTGGGAGATCAACGTCCAAATCCTTTAAACCAACCAGTGGCCTCTATGGACTCAACCCCTCCTCCTGATTGGGTGGCTTATTCTCAAGCAGGGTCGGATACCCCTGAGGAGTTGGAGATGGAAGTTCCTGAAGGCAACCCCCCTATCCATCCCATAGATTACGTCGCATGACATCAGTCGGCCCCAAGGAGCATCACAACCTCTTTGGGAAGAGATGCAAGTGGAACACCCACGATATCTTTAGTGGTAGGGGGCTGCTACCTAAATTTTGTTGTAGATACCGGAGCAGCAATCAGTATAATTCATGTGAAGGATCCTAGATCCTCTGTTTTGGCATCTGGGAAAACAAAGATGTTAACATTTGTAAACTACCAAGTTATGCCCATGCTATCTAAACCTATCGAAGGACAAATTGGTCACCTGCACAAGACCCATGTCTTTGCGTTGCTCACACTGTCAGACCCAAAAAGTAAATCTGTTGGGATCTGATTTCCTAGGTAGGCAGGAATGCGTTATTGATTCGGCTAATCAGTCGTTGTGTCTTACTGTAGGACAAGAGTTGGGTTGCCCGCTAGTGGTCATGCCAGAGTGTGGATATCTACCTGCAAAATCTGCAGGAACATTTAAATCAGATCCATCTGCAGGTAGCCGCAAAATTGGGGAAATCAAAATCCAAGGCTAAGGCCTACTTCAATAAAACCCAAAGAGAGACTACTTGTGAGGTTGGTGATCTAGTAATGCTGTTATCCTACAAAGCACAGGCTGTGTAATCAGTGGATCGGACCTTTCTGAATCATGGATAAACTCAGTTCAGCAGTGTACAAGATTAGAGTAACAGGAGGCAAGCGTACTAAAGATAAAATCTACCATGCTAATCAGTTAAAGCTATATCAATCATCTAGGTCCCAGGAGCAGCTTGCTTCCCAGGAGCTAGCTGAATCATCTCCTAAAACCCCCTCTAATCAGAGTTCAGAAGATTGCAGCCATGAAATGGACATTGAGATTTCTGATCATTCATCTTTGCCCTGAGGGTAGGACTAAGCCAAAATCAAGACTGCCCAGGACCATAATACCCAACGACGCCTCCACACTCAGGTATTTGAACATTTGAAACGTATCGCACCACCAACAGAGACTGAATGAACCATTGAACTTAATTTAAAGCTATATGCCAATTTGCTGGAAAATGGCTCTACGGACTCATTCCCACATCTTGTAAACATCGTAAGTGTTGATGCGATGGTGAATATTGTTTGGAGTTGGAAAGAGGAGACTAGATTTTTCACCTTCACATGATTCAAAGTCAAAAGGATACAAGGTAATCATAAGTTGGCAATACAAACAAAATCAGGGAAAATTGGTCACAGCGATAAAACGGCGCACCAAACTATCCTCTTGGACTAATGATACAATATTAAAAATACATAATGTACCCACATATATGTCCGACAGATATAGAGCAGGAATTTGTACAATTCTCCAACCATTGCCTAATAACTGCATTTGGTAGAGCCATACTAAATTAATTGTTCAACTACTGCACGTAAATGAGTTTCCAGAAATTGTAAATTTGGATCTCCATCCTGAATTCAGCAACCATCCAATCCAGTACATTACAGGAATTAGAGGGGAAGAAGTCACCTTTAAGTATCAATTAACAGGGGTGACATCACTGCCATCAAGTGGTTGGGAAAAAAATTCAGCCATTAGATGAGGAGTCAAAGGGAGGAGGATGTAACACCTATATCTTCACATTAACCAATTCCACATCTCTCAGACATGGAATTTCCTATGGGGATTGGAAACACAAGGCTAATTGTGAAACCTCTGTAACCAAGGAAGTCTAACTTTACACAAAGTAGAATATGAAGATGAAGGGCTATATGAAGTCTGTCTCATAGCTACCTTTCAAACTAAATTGGGAGATAAGAAATACATATTGAATATGACTTTTGAACTTAAGGTCCGCAATCCAATAATTGACTATGACAACACCATTGGTGATGTATTGATTTGTTCAGCAACAAATCCAGGACCAGCCAGTGGTCTCACCACAACGCCCATGTTTGGTGTATTAATTAATCAAGTTCGATTTATGAATATTCCTGTGGTGTTAAACTTGTCCAACTGGCATCTAGGGGACTTTGAATACTTCAAACATACCAAAGTAGCTTCCTTTTTCTCAGTACTCCTTGTGGATAAGATTGTAAGTTATCAGCAACAAGCACGAGGCGTATTAATGTTGGGGGTAGATAATAAAACAAAATCATATACCTCCAGGCAAAAACGTAGCTTAAACCTGCTGGGAGGTCTGGGATCCATAGCAGGACTATTTGGTTCAGGGATGTCAATGTAGAACCGTATAGATGTTTGGAAAATCCGCAAACACATAAATTAATTGTTACAAGAGGAAGCTAATCAAGTGATGAATTCAATGTTGCAAGGCATAAAAGGGCTATCATAAGAGGTACGTTTTACTATTTATAACATGCATGACATAGCACAACTATTCAATGACACTCAATCCAAAATTAACCAACTAATTGCTCATAATAATGATTGGCAAAAGGACCAATCATTAGGAAAGGAAATTATTTGTTCTGCATATGGGGACTATGTTATCAACACTATCGCTGAGGCGTTACAATCCCTAGAATTGGGAAGGATCCCCAATCTAATCAAAGATGAGCAATTATTAAATTGGTATTGCCCTAAATGTTTTGAAAGGCCTGAAGGGGAGAGATCTGTATGTTTGAATGCATGTCTGCATGTATCCACTGAAACTATGAGACAAATGGGGTCTGTGACACCACATCCAGAGACAGTTGTTTATCTTCTCAAAATTGTGTTGTAGCACGATCCTTGTATGTTTCATTCACAGTCTCTTTAACCGTGTTTGACTCTGATAAGGATGTGTATAAGCGGTTTGCTGCAGTACAGTCGATAGATCACCTCGAAGACAGCACCTACAAGGAACGTTCAATGTGCCTCCCTTGGTAGTCTATCACACTGCAACCCAAACATGGAAAGTTCTGCAGATGGCCTGTTGCTCTAAAAAAGGGCCTCAGTATATCTGCAGATGTAATGTGTTTGAGGCAAATACTATCTTGTGTGGACTGCAGGGAGAGCTCTAGAATCAATCATCGTTAGAGTGTATGGTCCAACTAACCAGATGGAAGACACCTATGGAGAGGGTGACTTATGCTGGAAATGGCCAATTTTGCATAGTAACGAACTAGGAAAGTTTCCTATATGGCTCCTTGGTGTGTCAGGTCACAGATTCAAACTTCTGTTTTACTCCTAAGCAGTTTACCTCAATTGGAAATCAAGTAATTTCCCCTATTCCTGCCTTTGAAAACACAATTATTTTGGAATCTGATTCCTCCTATCTGGATTTGACTATCCTACATACCCCAACATTTTTGGTACATATTCCCTCTCTGGGATTACAATTAAAACAATTGGTATCCCGAAAGGAAACCCACCTTATCCAAATAACAAATGACGTGGATAAGGCTAAACAAGCAATTGTCCAGTTATTAGATCGGGAAGGCCAAGAAGTAGATTCTCCCTGGGAGGAAATTGGATTGAAAGGATGGATTATCATCCAAGGTATTGCAACTGGGATTGTTTTCATCATTGTGAACAATGCTGTTCTCATAATCTATGATCTATAGCGTGGCCATGCTGGGTGACATTTTAAATTCTTAACACAAACTGTGTTCAAATTAATGCTGATGCAGAATGCTCTGGAGAGATCCTTTTATTTGGAAACAAATATAATCTGGAAATAGAGATAACATGGAACTACTATTTACATGGTGGCTTCTCTTTTCAAAGAGCTGGGTTCTAATATAGGAGGTATGAGAGCCTAACTTAACTGCCTTTCTGCTAAGAAGCACAGGGATGCGTTTTGAGGAGGAACATTTTGATTAGATGACTAGAGGCTCAAGGAAGGGAACAAAATTCATCTGGGAGGCTTCTTGTCCATCATGAGTCTAGAGGCTGTCAGTCATGAAAGCAGGAGGAGGAGCTCTTGAGGACGGCACTCTCCTATTAGCAATTAAAGAATCAATACACAATCATGTACTTGTCCATCCCATAGTATTTTTCACAATAAGAATATTAAATTTTGCCATTTGTTAGAACAAGCCTTTTGGAAGACAGTTTGCTATGAGATGTGAGATTGACGGCCTACATAAAGAGTTGACGATCAGTGTGAACATCAGAGAAGGAATGAGGTTAGTTCAAACAAAATACTTTCAACAAAAAGAGGTTAAGCTTGATTTCATCTTGAGTCTGCATAGAAGTTCAAGTTCATACAAAACTGTTGGCTTAACAACAAATTGCACTCAACTGTTTATAAATTTGGTAAAAACCAACCTGCTAGCTTTCAATTAATCTGCAAGGTGCTTTGGGGATCTATATGCACCTTGGTCTTTAAAATTTATCTGCTTTTTCCACTTTAAGCATTTTAAAGTTATATAACCTTAATCTATATCAGTGTTGACATGAAAAGCACTTAGTGAGTTCAACAAACACACAAGAAAGTCTATGTATAAAATAGTTTCAAATTCATATTGGACCTGATTTGCTAACACCTGTATTTATCCACTTAACTGCTGTATGCACAAAAATATCTATAGGTATAAATTAGGGATATATTTTGTGCACAAAACTACATTATTTGAAAATATTGAATACTGAATACAGGTTGTGGTAGGTAGCAGTTTGTGTAACAGAATTTGCACACACACACACACACACACACACACACTGAGCAGTAGCTTGTGAAAAGAAAGGTACTATACAGTTGTGCACATCTACAGTAAAAGCTTTAACACGCAATGAATGCCAAGGTACTCTTTCATTTAGGGCACAGCTAACAATTTCTCTTTAATTTATAAAAGGTCTCCAACCTCTCCTTACCACCAGGTACTCTAGAAGCAGGAAACTTCACAAATGTTAATGGGGACTAGATTGGAGCCATATTTTTTTCTCTAAATAAAATCATTACTGTGATTGGAGTTCAAAATCTAAACTAAGGAGAAAGCATTGGAGTGTTACCAATTTCTAGATTCCTATTGCAATTAGTTTTCATTGGGATTCACATGAGATTATTTAATTTTCAGTGTTGAGCAGCATGGTTTAAAAAAAAAAATTTAAATGAAATTAAGCTACTTTTCCTCCCCCTTAAAATCTTCCAGAGACTATAATGAGAATTCCACACTCAGAAGAACTATGTCAGTGGGTATGCTCCTCGTGTGAAGAAAATCATTACCTTTAGCTAGAAGCTGGATTTTTCTGCTCAATGTAAAATGCAGCAACTGCTTGTGGCCCAGTGTTGCCAATTCTCTTGATACTATCACCAGTCTTATGTTACTTGGTGTTTCTCTTAAAGCCGCAGGTTTGGGACTCATTTGAGTATGCAAAAATCTCAAAATTAATTAAAAAAAAAAAAAAAAAAAAAAAAAAAAAAAAAACCACTTTCAAGTTTCTAGCCCTCGTGGTCGATGAGAAGACCTCAAAAACACAAGTCTGAAAGGCTCAAAACTGAAAAACCAACATAAAAAGAAGCCAACATTTACTACTTTAAAAAAAAACTCATGTTTTTTCAGAAATTATGAGTTGTACCCCCAAAATACCATGAAGACTTTGACATTACTTTTTCTAATATACAGTAAATTTTAAAATGTGAAACCAAAACTAATAATGCATCTATAACCACCATGCACCTTAAGGTCACATTCTACAATGAAAGGATTTCAACTTTTTTTTAAGTAGTTATTGATATTTGACAGTTAAGATGACCAAACACCTACAGCAAAATGAAAACACAGTAGAATTTAAGTGTTATGAACACCAGAGTTACAAACTCTGACTCAACCACACAGCAAACTTGGAACCAGAAGTACGCAATCAGGCAGCATCAGATTAAAAAAAAAAAAAAAAGCAAATATGGTACAGTACTATGTTAAAAGTCCTACTTCTTGTTCAGCCAATCACTAAGCAAAACAAGTTTGTTTACATTTACGGGACATAATGCTGCCCATTCTTAATTACAATGTCACCTGAAAGTGAGAACAGGCGTTCTAAAGTGCCTTCCAAAAATCTGAGAGGGACGAGGTGAGGAGCATGTTTTCAGAAGTCTTAAAAGAGCAACACTCTGATGCAGAAACTGCAGAACCCAAACCACCAAAAAAGAAAATCAACCCTCTGCTGGTGGCAGCTGACTCAGATAATGAAAATGAACGTGTGTTGGTCCACACTGCTTATTGTTATCGAGCAGAACCCATCATCATCATGGACACATGTCCTCTGAAAAGGAAATTGAAGCATCAAGGGACATGTAAGGCTTTAGGCATGTAAATATGTTGCAATGCCAGCCACAACAGTGCCATGAAAATGCCTGTTCTCACTTTCAAGTGATATTGTAAACAAGAAGCAGGCAGCATTATCTTCTGCAAATGTAAACAAACTTGTTTATCTGAACAAGAAGTAGGACTGAGTGGACTTGTAGACTCTAAAGTTTTACATTGTTTTATTTTTGAATACAGGGGTTTTTTTGTAAATAATTCTACATTTCTAAGTTCAAGTTTCATGATAAGGAGATTGTACTACAGTACCTGTATGAGGTGAATTAAAAAACAAAAGAAATAGTATTTTTCACAGTGCAAATATTTGTAATAAAAATAAATATAAAGTGAGCACTGTACACTTTGTATTCTGTGTTGTAATTGAAATCAATATATTTGAAAATGTAGAAAACATCCAAAAATATTTAAATAATGGTATTCTATTATTGTTTAATCACACACTTAAAAAGATCGCGCACTTAAAAAGATCACGCAATTAATCTTTTTAATCGCTTGACAGCCCTAATGTAAATGGTAACCAAACACAGATTAACAACTTAAATATATAGAACATCCATACATCAAGGAAAACTAAACACAGATTAACTTCAATGTGATTCATTTGTTAAAGATTGTCTGTTTATTACTCTGATTTTTTCTTTTATTAAAACGTTTGCATTTTTTAAATGTTTACTATGAAATAGCTTTTTCAGTGTATAAATTTGAAACTTGCATCAATTCTTAGCCAATGTTTATGAGTGACCTACCATGACTGTAGATTTTAAGTCAACAACAGCTGTCAAAACTCAGTTCAACAAAGATCAAGATTTTGTTGTGTGCTTCCATTGGCCCATTCACCATTTGCAATAGTCACTCAATTTTTCCCATATAAAATTTTATCTCTGCTAAAATGCTTTAGTTTTTGTAGTCTGATCTCTTTTCATCATCTTCACATGACGAGCACTACCCAACATAACCATCTCACATGTGCTCTGTAACTAACTAGCTGTTAATTTCAAAAATAGCTGACTGTTCTTTCTGCTATCTGCAGAACATGTTCAACACAGCACATCTACAAAGAAACCAGCACTTTTCTGCCAGGATCACCTCTCAACATCACATAGAGAAATTTTAAAAATACTCTCGTGCTCATCCTTAGATATTCTACGATACATCTTTTCTTCTTTAGATGGATAGGTAAGTTTCTCTGGTTTTTCATATTCGCACATGCACAAAAGTCTAAAAACAAAATAAGTTGACCAATATTAAGCTAAATACAGTACTCAACATTGCAGTTATGCCGTAAACACAAATGTGCCCCACAATCATACCCTCAAGCAAAAGTCTGAGCAAATAGATGGACTATCCATGAGGCCTTGAAAATCAGATCTTATGGAAAGCATTTTAGAATATTGTGCCTCATTCATCCCATTTTTACAAACCATCTGCACATAGTCTACTAAGAATACAATTTCATTCACACTAAATTCACTATTTCCAGCTGTCCTACATTCTCTAGTGTTTGCGCTCAGATTTGGACTCAACTTTCTAAGGTCAAATCTCCAGTCAAGCAGCATCTAGCTCCATATTCATCACAAACAAGCAAATATCTAACAGGAATATGACAAACTACTTGCCGGTTCTCAGTCTTTTACTGTGTTCTCACCAACTCTTACATCAGCATGTTCTCTAATTGTAAGTCAAATATTGCCCAATGCCTTTGTCAAGGGATAACTAACTGTGTTGAACAAAGACAAGAGATCGCCTTGTTTGAAACTCTTCTGACATTACAAATTCATTCATAAGAAAAACAAATATGTCCTTCTGTATCAGTACAGGGTCAAAAATGATTCACGAATATCTACCTCTTCGTTTTCAGATATTCCCAGGGCATACATCATTCTGCAGATCAAATCAGTAAGTTATTTTATGTCTAGACTCTTCCGCCATGTGGGCTTGTCACTCTTGTTTAATTCTGAGCAGACTAGTGAGATAAAGGCATGCTCAAGACAAGGTTTGGGCGAAGGAGGCCAAATATCTACTAAAGCAAAGGAAGCAGCTCGACTTTGGTGCTGAAAAATGTAAGCCACCTGGCAAAAGATACCAAATTCGTGCTCTGTATTATCATGCAAGGCTAAACTCCAAAACTATCATTAAAAACTGGGTTAAAATGGTTTTTTCAAGCCTTATAAAGGATCTTAATAAAAATTAGACTTAATTTTAATGTAAAACCATCTTTATCACACATGCAAGGGCAAAATACCCCTGGATTCACACTCTATTATAATATTTTTGTGCAAAATACGCCTAATGAGGTATCATTTAAAAACTAAAACCACACAGATCATCAATATTTTTGTGTAATGTATATACAAAATGTGCATTAAGAGTTATGAACATTAGCTGAAATTATGACCGTAATGTGTTTACCAGACAAGTCTGGAGAGGGGGTAAACTGGTTTCTCAAAGACAAAGGACAAGCTGATGCCTCTAGACAACTGTCAAAGTTGATTAGCAATCACTTGTCAAGTGGCCATTCTTTGGCAATGAAGGGGGCCAGGAACAGATCGATCTGCATTTTAGTAAGCAACAACATGGAACCTCTTTCATGAGACTCCATCTCTGTCCTCACATCAGGAAGGAACTTTATCTAAGGGTAACGCTCAGGAAAATGCATGTCAAAGGGTGACTGGACTATAAAAGCGAGGGGTAAAAACACCCCAAGCTTACTCTCTTGCTCTCATTTAAGACGACAAAGGAATCAACCCTTTAACTTTGGGGAAGTTCCTGACTTGAGAATTTGGTCACACAGTGCTGCTGGGGACCTGTCGTAAGGATTTTTCCTTGAACAAAGTCTAGCTTGTTAAATTTTAACTACCAGAAAGCGTTTTTTCTTTTATTTCTCTTGTAATAATTTCCAACTTTAATGTCTTATACTTGTACTCCCTTAAACTCTCTCTCTGTAGTTGAATAAACTTTTATTTAAATCAAAGCTAATCCAGTGCTTTGTTTAAACTGAACTGTTTGGGTAACTTCAGTTAAAGTAGAGTACTGTGGCATAAGATCCTCTATAAGGCCTGAAGAAATCATTATTACCCAGTTTTTATTCATAGCTCTGGAGCCTGAGCCGAAACGTCTGCACTGCAATTTTAGACCCACAGCCCAGGTCAGCTGACTCAGCCAGCTACAGATGTTTTACTGCACTGTAGATACACCCTAAGTGGCCTGATTTTTAAAGATACTGAACACCCAAGCAGAGCCCCTTGATATTTTGTACTTAAAATGCTAGCTATGGCAATCTGCAGGTCTGAAATGGTTACAGCCATCTGATAAAACAAACACGGAATGTCAACATGTAGGCCATCATCTGTAGTCCAATGTATCATTCAGTTTAATCTGAACAAAAAATACTTTCAAGCATGTAGTTCAATGTATCATTCTTACTTGGGTTTTCTCTTGAATGAGCACTTCTCTTGAAGTAGGCACAGGGTATGGCTTCAGGGCTGCCTTTATTGTTGCAAAAATGAAATCCGTATGCTCCTTAATAACAGAATCCAGGTAGTCACCTTCAGGATGTGATCTGTAATATACAGTAATCTCATCCGTAGGAACTAGATTGCGCTGAAACAAAATCCAGAATTTCAGTTCAGTGACAGCAAGTTTATATGTACATATACAAACTTCTGTAAGAAACATGCAAGTTAAAACTTTTTTTAAAAGTATTTTAGAAAAATATCAGTCATATTTCTGTTAATATGGAACTAAAAGTTTTTCCTGAAAACTGAAAACAAGGCTATTCTTTTGACAGAAGCAGAAAGTATCCTTTCAGTCAACGGAATGAATATAAATAAACACAATATGTTTCTGAATCAAATGAACTAATTTATAGATATTCAGTTCTTCAAGATGTTAAATAATTCAGATAGGATTAAAACAACATGTTAGTCTCAGACCAAAGCTTTTAACAAGTTAAACTCAGTGATTCTGCAGCTGTCACAATCAAGCACTGAAATGTATATATAGATATCTTAAAAGATATGGCAGTAACCTGCACACATAGTGCTGGATGCACATCAGTGTTTCGGACCAGTACCTCACATGAATTATGAGTTACAATTTGTTGGGGGTAGGGACTCAAACTCCCCAAGCCTCTGAACAGTACCATTCTTGCTACATCATACTGCAATATGTTTTTGAAAGCTTAGGATGTTTCTAAATAATTCATTAGGAAAAACAACCAGACTTTAACAAAAGGAACAGGAATGAAGCAATGGAAGTTGTAGCATGTTTTTTTAGCAATGACAGTTATAATAAATAGAGATGAAAAAAAATATATAGGGTTTAGTGACCAAATGGGAAGAATTTATGACCCTAGAACATTCTGATAGTGAATTTAACTTTTGCAATAGCTTCTGTTAAAGGGTAATTTTCTTGCCTGTATTCTTTCCTATCTTTATTATGTACCATCATTGATATCAGTGTGTCAATCTTTATGGATGCTCTCTAAAGAATTAACTCTAAACATATCAGACAGATTGATTCCCCAGAACCTATCCCATGAATAACAGAATCTCAATCCTACGCTCAGGAAAGACTTCAAATGGGAGTCAGTGTAGATACGTGTACAATCTGGCCACACTGGCTGTGGAGAATTAGCTTTTACTTGTGGATTTTGAAGTCACTATATTTTCTTGCACGGGCTATACAGTACTATAGGTCCTGTCCACATTAAGAAAATCTGAACCAGGGTAGTCACACTGATGCATATGCCTAATGTACATCGGTGCAAAGTGGAGTTTCCATTGAGTGGAGATAGTGCATATACCTTAGGGGCGTGGCACCACGCTAACTATATTAACAGTTATACTGGTTCAAATTGCCTTAACATAGACAGGGCTGTGGTTTGGGAAACTAAGCCAAAAACAATGTTTCATGCAACCAGGAAGAGAGAAATAAATTGGCAAAATACTTCTGTCAACACAATGTTGTCAGACATTCCCTCGCACATTTTGGTAAAACACACATTTGCTTTTGTGAATGAAGACATACGAGCTGTGGTGTCTTCAAGTATGATGATGGCAGCCAGCTCATCTCTCTGTCACTGATCCAGCTGATGCAGTCTAACTCACCCAAACTGGGGCAGAGATCTCACACTCACTGTCTGGTAGAAACTGGGGCATGGATGAGGGTTAGCAGGCTGAGGCTCAAACCAGATAAGACTGAATTGATGCTAATGGGTGGGGAAAGAAATCAGAAGATTTGGTATAAGCTGTATTTGCTCCACTTCTGGAAGATGTGTCTCCACTATAAATGATATAGGCATGCAAGCAATATGGGGTCTGGTTAGACTGCTAGCTGCTATGAGACCAAGGAGGAGTGACCAACATAGCTTATTTCCACTTATGTCTTGACCTGTAGGCTGCAAACATTTCTACAGCTAACCAAGCAATATTAAAGTACATGGAGCTGCACTTTAAATCAATTTGGAAACTTTAACGTCCTCAGTATAATATATAAAACTGATTTTTCAAAATGATATCACATTCCATCACTTACTAACCTTCTTGCGAAGTTTTTGGATGCGATTAATCACTTCGCGAGCAACTCCTTCGTCAACCATTGACTGATCTGGGGTGACATCTAGGAGAACTAAAACCTGAAAGAATGTACAGCAGAAGCATTAGTAAAATACACCAGTTATTGCATTAACATGCACGGTTTCATTTTTATAAAGCTGTTTACTTAAGGTTGGTTATGGCGAGGAGACAGATTTAATAAGGTGTGTTCATGTTCAACAGATCAGCTCCACGTATGGATTTGAAGTCACAGCTTCTTTAGTGACAAAGATCAGCCTTTACTGCTATTATTCCTGTTACAAATGAACAGTCAATACCGCTGGAGAAGAGTGAGCTATCCATGATACTATCCTGAGTACTGGCATTTCCATTGACATAGATGAGTGTCCAGTAAGAACTAGGTTAAGACGACAGCGCTCATTTCTAGTTGTGTACTAAATATGATTTGAACTCACTCACTGTGTCACAATTACTTCACTTAAATATTTAAATGCTTACTTTCTAGCAGGACCGGCTCCAGGGTTTTTGCCGCCCCAAGCGGCGGTGGGGGAGAGGAAGCGCGATTGCAATTGCGATCGGTGGCACTCCGGCGGCAGCTCCACCGCGCCGCTTTCTTCTTCGGTGGGAATTCGGCGGCAGGTGCTTCCCTCCGAGAGGGACTCGCCACCGAATTGCCGCCGAACAGCCAGACGTGCCGCCCCTTCCCCTTGGCCGCCCCAAGCACCTGCTTGCTGGGCTGGTGCCTGAAGCCGGCCCTGCTTTCTAGGGAAACACTTTGCTTAAAGCAGAGAAATAATTACTACAATACCTGAGCATCAGAATGCGCTTCATACTGGGCAGATCCGCCCATGACCTGATCGAAGGTGTACATGAGACGGAGATCCTCCTCATGTAATTCATGACCTTCCACAACAATGGTACCTATATAATTAATAAGACAATTATTTACACTAGCTTATTACAAAACAAAGCCTTTCTCTCTTAGTCATGTCAGTGAGCATCCTGCAGGTAACTCTTGAATTAAGTATACATTAATATCAAACTTCAAATACAAGAAATACATCACATTATGACATTTCTTTCAACAGGAAGACAGTTTCCTCATTGTGTTAATGCAGGTAACTGATTATAAGCAACTAAATTGATAGAAATCCTGAGCTATGTTATTTGAAGGCCAGCACTGCTGTCCAACATTGCTAAGCAATTCTCAGGAACATTAAAACTACTCCAAATTTAGACTTTCCAAAGTAAAGTCACTACAAGCAGCAGAATTTAAGCTCAAGCACCACGATTGGTGCAGACCATTTGGAATCAATAGCTGTCTATTATTAAAGCTGAATAAAAGTTAAACATACAAGACAGAGTAAAGACGTTTGGAAAAATCTCACCCACCGGAAACTATTAAACAAATATTTTTTAAAAAGTTTCAGCTAGATGTTTACTTCATAAATGAATTTAAGAGTCATGGAACAATCCAGCTCTTGTACTCCATACAAGAATCTATTAGTCTACTCTGTTCTACATAATAGTTTTCACCACAGTACATAAAAGCAATGTGTAAATTAAGCACATAAAGCCATTTATTTCTACTCTAGACAAGTAGGTTCACGGTATCAATTCGCAGCTTCCCTTTATTCACTTAGAAAGTTCACTAGTTTGCCTGGAATGTTAGCTGGGGGTTGGGCCTTTAAAATCTCTTGCATTTTGATGTAACAATGTATTTGTGTTTATTTTTTACAAAAAATGTGTTAAACTGATTATTATAATTTAAACTAAAAGCAATGGATTGAGCCTGAGAGGCCTGAAATCCTTTGGCTCTTCTTTGCAAGGTCCACATCATGACCATCAACTGCTGATCAATGCATACAGTCCCACTATGCACCTGTCTTTTGGAATTCTTCCAGCTGCTCACTCTTCAGCTCCTTGATGGCAGTCATAACAGCTTTAAAGGCCCCTTTCAGGCGCTTCCCAAGCACCATATGATCCGGTTCTGCTCTTAGACGGATTCCGTACTTATCTTTATCAGTAGACAATGTCACCTGACGTACGTTAAGTTCCTGTATAAATTTGCCAAAAGAAAATAAACATATAAGCAAAATAACAATTATCACAAAAATAATACTATACTTGGAAAAATAGGGAAAAGGGATGGGAGGAGGATTATAGCATGAAAGCGAAGAGTTTACTATCTAAATGTCCTTATAAATAAAAGGATTAATCTGTTATACCAGTGTGACAATGTATAAACAAAACAATGACATGTAGATTATTCTTTAGGAGCAGATCCCACTCCCATATTTCAGCTGCAGTCCATTTGGCCTATTGGGTAAAGATTTCACTACAATCTAAAGATTCTGTGCAGCTCTAACCTCAAATCAGACTAGCCTTCTCTGATGCTTTTCTACCACGTGAAGAGAGAGGACTGTAGGATCTTTGTGTATCCAATAAATTATATTGCCAGACTTTGACTCAAAAGGATGCATAACATATTCAGGATTGTGTTAAGACGTTGGCTGCAGTTTATTTGTAGCCAACAAACTACTACAAGTTTTAGTTCTTCAGTGGACCAAACATCAACCTGAGTACCTCATTTTGGCCTTTTTCCTTTTCTGGTTTTCCTACAACCTCATTGTATGTGGATGCATTTTGAACAAGTTAAATTAATGGCCTGTGGTTCTGGAATTCTGCCAGTAAATTCTGATGCAGAACTACAGATGTTTTCCTCATCATTTAATTAAATTAAAAGTTGCCTCCGAACTTTTACCCTTGTTGCATATTTTGGCCTGAAGTGATGCAGATTTTCAAGAACCATTGTAGACTTTTGTACTTTACATTCAACTCTATTGAAAACCAGAGATCACTACATGCACCACTTGTAATTTCTGTAGGTTTAAAGAATTTCCTCCTAAAGAGGAAAGCACTGTATCTAGATTTAGACTACACTAAAAGTGCTCTGAGTCTTAGGGCTGGTCTACACTTAGTCCGGACTTCGGACTAAGGTACGCAAATTCAGCTACGTTAATAACGTAGCTGAATTCGAAGTACCTTACTCCGGACTTACCGCGGTCCAGACGCGGCCGGAAGTCTCCCCCCGTCGACGCCGCGTACTCCTCTCGGCGAGCTGGAGTACCGGCGTCGATTGTGAGCACTTCCGGGATCGATCCCAGAACATCGATGGCGTGCCTCCGGACCAGCCGGTAAGTGAAGACTAGGCCTTATAGAAAGCCTGTGGTTATTCTGTCTACTTTGTAAAATTAAAGAAGAATGTCACACTCAAGACACACAATTTCGTATCTAAAATTGGAGCTTAAGGCAGAATCTTGCTCTATCTTCTTTCATTTTTTGTTTGTAACAGTGCTTTACAACTTCTGCCCCCAGCATACCATACATTAACTCTTTTACTGACATTGTTGGTTGTAAAATTCTATGCACTTACCAAGACTACCTATATTGAATTTGTTGGATAACCTACACGTTTTGCTTTTAGTACCTGACAGGTTAGCAGAGTTCACACAAGTTGCGATAGAATCACCTAATGCATTTAATAAGCAATCTATTTGTATAAGATGTGGAAACTAGAAAAATACCACCCATGTCGGTATGAAAGGACCAACAGCTGAAACAGTTAGACTGGGGTTATGATGGCTAAATATTCTCTCTACACCACAGACTCATCTCTAAGGAAGTCCTGTTGAAGAGAACAGCTCAGAAGAATACTCATTTAACACACTGTCCCATTTAACAAACTTGCTTAGGAAAGAAAATTGAATTGGAATTAAATGTTTCAGAGGTAATTAAGTTTTAACTCTGTGCTGTTAGACACAAACCCATATGGAAAGTGACAAATGACAGACATAACAAATAAGACACAGCTCAAGTTTATACAACATCTCTGCCTGAGTTTTAACAAGGTAAATCCAAAAACTAGCCATATTAGCCAATCAATGTTCAAGAATAATCAGATTAAAAACTAGTTTTCTGCATATAGTGTTAGTGATAATACTAGTAGAATTATTTAAGCTAAGTTGCTTGTGCAATCAAGTAGCAGGATAGCATAGGTTTAATTGTGTATTAGTCTCAACATATTGTTTTGATTAGAAAAAACGGTTTATTTGACTTTGCCACTAGGACATCCTTAATTTTCTCAATATAAAATTAAGGCATTATACTGTGTGCATGAACGTGTAATTATATCTGTACAATTACACAAAAAGATATCTATACACCATGTAAGGATACAATGTGCATCTGTACTACAATTATTTTAAATACTTGCTTCTCAATACTTTAACAATCTACAGTACACAAAGTAAAGCCACAAAGCAAAAGCTCTAGTTTTCAAAAATGTGTTAGTTTAAAGTAAATTTTAGTAACTTACTCCAAAATAAATAAATACATATTAAATTAACTAAAATATTTAATTTACCAGGAAAATAGTATATCATGAATGCCATTAAACTTTCCCATTGCATTTGTTTAAAAATTTTCTCAGCACTCTAATTTAGCCCCATCCTTTATTAGAGATATTAGGAGATGGATATGTATTTTAAGTCATTTTATTTACATTATCTTGTACTGAATGCTTAGACTCAGCATTTCTCTCCAGAATCCAATAGTGAGCATGGCATAGGTCCTTTCATCCTGGATTAATCATGACCTTCATTTATATTTTTAATCAATGCAATAATAAATAATAATTTCAAGAAGGTATTTGATTAATAAAGTGACTAAAATAATGTATGTAATATAATTCTTGTCCTCCTAAATGTTTATTCCTTCACGACATTTAAAAAGTTAGATTTTCTCCTGAAAAGCCAACTTTTAAAAATAGTACTTGCTGCGTCAAAACCTTTATTTTTCATTGTTGGGGCAGAATCTGCAGTTTTCATACACCAAAAAAAATTCATGAAATGAAATCAAATGGTTCTTGAAGTGAAGCATCAGTCTGTCTGAAACAAGAGATTTCAGCAGCATGATCTGACACAGAAGAAAATGGCTATGGACTTTGCAGACATCTTTATTGGATAGTATCCATCCATAATGGACTTTATTTTCAGTCTTGCCTTTTAAATGTATGGATTAGTGGCTGTGTGCTGTCATTTCAGGTGGTAGCTCTGCGGACATCTTATAATAACAGAATTACAGGTAGAGCTAGCATAACACGAACATATTTTTTTGAAAGGGTGGACGTCTGCTGCTGGAGTATTTATAAAGCATTTTACTTCTTCCTCCGTGTAGCAAAAACTGTAAATGCTCCTATAGAAACTGAGTGGTTTTTTTTATTCTGATAACTATTTATGTAATTTTTGTTTTGCTAAGCATATTTAATCTGATAAATTCTGCATCAGGGATTAACCAATAGGATTTCCTCACATAATACAACTGACACCCTATCTAACACCAATTAGATTACCTCTGTGACAAACTTGCACACAACTCCAAGGCCTGATGAAATTCATCCTAGGCTATTTAAGGAACTAGCTGAAGCAATCTCAGAACTGTTCGCAATTATCTTCGAGAACTCGAGGAGGACATAAGAATGGCCAGACTGGGTCAGCCCAAAGGTCCATCTAGCCCAGTATCCTGTCATCTGACAGTGGCCAATGCCAGGTGCTTCAGAGGGAATGAACAGAACAGGTAATCATCAAGTGATCCATCCCTTCGTCTATTCCCAGCTAGAAAGAAAAAAATTAATGCACAATCACAAAATGGGGAATAACTGGCAAGGTGGTGGTAGTGCTGAAAAGGATCTGCGGGTTATAGAAGATCACAAATTGAATGTGAGTCAATAACGTGATGAGCTGCAACAAAAGGTTAATATAATTCTAGGAGCTATTAGGAGGAACGTTGTATGTAAGACAGAGGGTGGTAATCATCCCATTCTACTTGGCAATAGTGGGGCCTCGGCTTCAATATTGTATCCAATTCTGGGCACTCCACCTCAAGAAACACGTGGGTAAACTGGAGAGTCCAGAGGACAGCAACGAAAATGACAGAAGTTTTAGAAAACCTGAACTATGAGGAAAAGTTAAAAAATTGGACACGTTTAGTCCTGAGAAAAGAAGACTGAGTGGGGACCTAATAACAGTCTTCAAATATGTGAAGGGTCATTATAAAGAGGACAGTGATGAATTGTTCTTCTTGTCGATTGGAGGTAGAACAAACAGTAATGGGCTTAATCTTCAGGAAAGGAGATTTAGATTAAAAATTAGGAAAATCTTTCTAACTGTAAGGGTAGTTAAGTTCTGAAATAGGCTTCCAAGGGAGTTTGTAGAATCCCCATCATTGAGGTTTTTAAGAACAGGTTGGACAAACACCTGCCAGGGATGGTCTAGGTTTACTTGGTTCTACCCCAGGGCAGGAGGCTGGATTTGAGGACTTTGAAGTCCCTTCCAGACCTACACTTCTATGATACTTGCAGTAAGTTGTGTACTGATTAAATGTGGACTGAATTCTCCCAATAACTAAAGTAAGATGAGTATTCAGCATATTACATTGGAAGAAAAAAAAATTTAAGACCATAATATCCAAATCAGTTTTAGCTAGCCAACTCCTTTGCCAATCTAATGCTCCATCATGCACTATGCTGTGGCATCACAATTAATATGGAACCATGCGAGATCCTGGATATGGCCCATATTGAATAGATTATGTTCCATTTTAATATGTAGGGTGAAGAATTGCACATTTCTTTTTTGGAGTATAAAGCTATAAAAAACTTTAATACATAGAACCCAACATTCCTGCTCATACAGTATGTTGGGCTATCTGATGGATTTCAAAACTATGTAAAACCTTGTTAGGACACTGATCCTTCACTGAAAGGGGTTTGCAACAAGTCCCTCAAACCAGTGCTGGAAATGGCTTAATTGCTAGTGCTGACAAGACAAATCCATTTTTGACACTGTTACTAAAAGCTTTCTTAAGACTTGTTTCTCTTGTGAGCTTGATCTTGGTCCTTTGTGCACTAGCACTTAAACCATTTTTGGCAAGGAATCGATTGCCTAGTCTAACAGCCCTACCATTAGTCTTAAGTTTCATTTGTTTAAAATAATTGCTTAGTTTTCATAATAAAGAATCAAAGATTGCAGTTCACAAAGCAAGTCAATTTAAAACAGAGCTCGGCGAAGAAAGTTGTTCTAATAAATGAGGTTTTACAAAAAATGACATCTCCTGTACTTCTCTATTTCTTTTGTAAGGAGTTGTACTAAAAGCTTACACTGTAAGTGACATCACAGAGGTAAATCACAAGAGAAATCCCACTTTATCAAAGTTACCAAAAATCATTTCTGGCATTAATGCTAAAGAATAAAAAATAAAAGTCACAAATACTCTGATTACATTATCAAGTTTGATGAACAACAAAGCTGAGAAGTATAATCAAAATGGAGCAAATTGGCTGAGTTCACATGGATATCTCTAGGTCTGTGCTCTCCTTTCCAGTAACTAACTTGAAAACTTTCCATAAGTAGCAAAACAAATATTGGGTTTTGGTATCAACCTGAAAGACTAAGATTTACACAGCACAACTCTAACCCAGGGGCAAATTAATACACCCTAAGAAATGTCTTATTGAGTGTGTTGCCTGATGTTTTTAAGAAAAAAGATGTCTCTTATTTTTGTCATAGGTGCGGAACTTTAATTAATCCTTAACACCATTTATTACAAACTTTCCTATGTTTAATTTGAGAGGTCAACCCAGCCTTACTTTTATACAACTGTCTGTGTTCCCAAAAACCAATGTAAGTTAATGCTACATTATACAAATGTAAATTAACCAATACTTTTAGAGTTTTACAACCACCCTCGTAACTCCCTTGTGCCTTGAGTATTACTCCTAGGTTTACAGATGAAGAAAGGCAGATGAGGCAGGGAGGCTAAATGACTTGCTGAAGACAAGAGGGTCAGTGCTAACAAAACCAGCATTCGAACTCAGGAGTTGCTGGCTCCCAGCCCAATACTCATACCACTGGACCACACAATCTCCAACTGCCAAGAATTGGAGAGAAGATATTATCAAAGACTGGGTGGCTATTCAACACATTCTACCACTCCAAGAGCCAGAATGGGAGGCTATCTTTGTATGGCCATGAAGGACATAGAAGATTCCTAGTTAAGATACTTTATCAGTCCTCTGGAGTCTAGTTTGGTATCAGTCAGTGTCTGATGGCTCTAGAAAAAGTGAAACACTCTCAGTACATCTAACCAGACTGTGCAATGCTACGCGGAAGAATTTATATTTTCACATTTAAAGAGACCAGTCAAAATTGGCCTAGTGTACACAAAACCAAGTACTGGTAGAAGTGTTTCTATAATTTTATTTTCTATTTTATCACTAAACAAAATTCTAATGAGAGCACTTTTTATAAACAAACATTTATTGCAGTACTTGTAGCCCAAACTTGGCAGAATTTTGCTAGTGGATATGAACCTGAAAGTGAAATTGATTAGTCCATTTATATTGCCTAATCGAAGAGAAACAAGTATTAAACAGCAAAGAAAAAATAAATTTGTTTTTAAAATCTTTTCCAATCTTGAACTATCTCCCTTGTTATTTGGTAAAAACAAAAAGATTTTTTCAAGTACATTTTAATCTGTTTCTTTAGTGAATATTACCAAGATGATGCACAAAATGAAATTATATTACAACAAAACAATCAAGTTCATGCAAAGGATGACTGGATGAAGGAACTATTACATTCAATGTTTATGTGCAGTTACCGTTCCCTATGGAGGATTTAATCACATGCTCAATGAAGATCCTATGCAATTTTTGTGCTTTAATTTGGATATTTATTTTATAACACTAATCAGATTTTCACCATTGCACACATTTTCCTATAGACTTCACGTGACAATCCACCTAAATCATCAAGCTAAACAATTCAACTGTATATTGCTTAATTAATTCTAAACACCTGGCAATCTCCATGTCATCCTTTTACCAAGGTAGATAACATGAGTATAGAGTTCAAAGTACCCCTAAAACTAGCCACTCCAGCTGAAAAACAGTCTTCCTTACCAAATGTTACCTTCCTCTCCTTCTACCCACACACTTGATTTTTCTACTGCAGGATATCTTTGAAGTGAAAGAATACACACTTTAAAATGAGCTGTTTGTAATAGCATTTAATTGAATTCAAGAGACAATGAACAACAGCTCCACAACCAGCATTTAAAGGTAAAAAGAAATAAGTTTGTTTCCCCACCCCAACTTCTTGAATTTGGTACAGAGATTAAAAGCTTCAAGAACATCTTGAAACTACTAATTTTTAGATGACTGGCTGAAAGCAGGATGCCCAGACAATTTGACAGTTAACTTAAATATGTCAAATACCAAAAAGGTTAATTTATTTTGAATGGCAGGGTTTTTATCCTAGTAAAGTATTAAAGGAGGGCAGAGTGCATTTTCTCTAATGGATCCACATAAAAGAGAAAGTACTACAAAGGCATATCAGAGGGGATGCTCAAGATAATTGCAAGAAATTATATAGACCATAAAATCTTACCTATTTGACATTTTATTTTCTATAGAACTTTGGAAAAACAGGTTAAGCTTTGAGAACTTTTGGAACATACTCAATTGTTTTCTGCTCTTACTTTTCACAGAACTTTCCATCTAAGCAAGCTATGGATCTGTATACTTCCTTAACCCTTCAGCATATACATTAGTCATTGCATTTTAATATCCTTGAATTATTTATTGATAAATAATGATTACCCCTACAATTTCACCTCCAAGATTTGACTATAATATACTTCGGCAATCCTGAGTGATTTAGCATGCCTCATTTTCATTCAAACTTAATTTCTGCCCCACAATGAACATGAAAAAGTATATTTCTAAAGTTCTCTGAATAACTTGTATATTACCAAAGTCATGCTGTGTGGTCAGACACATTCAGAGATGAAGTGTTTCTCATAAATATAGTCTGTAGATTTAGGGTCATAATCCACCTTTGCACACAGCTCTCTTTTATACGACTCACAAATTTGCATACTGACCAAATATGGAATGTGGCCCAAAAGAGCAATATATGTAACTTACCTCACTTACTGAAATTCAGTTATTAACCAAGCCAATAGCTATGATATAGTAGAGCTTCTTTCAAACTGACTTGCACAGTAAAACTCCATTAATCTCCTCTGTTGATTATGTTCTTACCTCAAGTATATACTTCTCCAAAGACCTGATATTTTCCAGAGCCTCTGGGTCCTGATGGATAACCACTACTTCTTTCAGTGGATACTGCAACAAAAATCAATACAGGTTCAGTCTGAGAGAAGAAATAAAGGGCTACAGAAAGTATTATTTTGGTCATTTTAAACTAAATTCTGTTTAATTCTGCTTGCTAGCACAGATTTAGTCACTTACTTCCCCCTTCTCCGAAAGTTACAGAGCTGCTATATATTCATGGAATATTGATGTAAGAGATATTAAGAGCTTCTAACCTTTACTGGAATGGTTTTTCTGTCTCGGATTACCCGGCCAAGCTCAATAACAGATTGCATCCAGGAAACGGCATTTTCAATTTTTTTGTCAATCAGATCCTCCCTAGATTAGGAAGAAACAATTTAATGTTTTCATCTCTTTAGATTTATTTAAGTGAACCTTTAACCCATCGTCACATCTGTCAAAAATTTCCCATAGCAGATTTGGTCATATCCATTTACTGGTAATGCTAAGAAGCAATTTTGTGTGGGATTTTTTTTTTTTTAATTAAAGAATTATTCTTATTAGCTGTCATTAATAGCTTTCACATGACTGACTGATGTGAAATAGTTATCAAGACTATTATTTTACAAGTATCCAATGAAGAGCAGGATTTACATTTATTATATAATGGAATATCCAACAATATATAACAAATGAAACAGTTTCATTGCTATTGAAATACCCACACACAGTGAACTGGTGGGATCTCCATAATTTTTTATCTTGAAAGTGTGGGTTATAAAAGGATGATGGGCCATGTGCATTTTTCCAGAATTCAGACCTGAATTTTCCAGAAAGCTTATGTATTTCAAACCTTTTGCTTTTCTCTGTGGCTTGATAACAAGCTCGCACCACACCTCTCTGTTTCCAGACAGCTTGTTTTTCAGGTTAAGCACAGAGTCAAAGCTTGTTTCAAATGTAAAAGCAATCACCAGTTCTATGAGCGATGCCAGTTCTTCTTCTTTGTTGACTGTTTGAATGTATCTGTAATTCAGGCAGCTCCTTCAAAACTACATACATTTTCAAGCAAAGCACACAGTCATTACTATTTTGGTATTGATTTGTGTCAGAAAAGCTGTGAACAAAGGAAAAGTATACTATGGATGTGAAGTTGCTAATTATACCATTTTAAGTGGAAACATTCTTGGTGTAAAACAGAGTAGTCTGGAAGGTTTACCAGAAGGGAGAAGAATCTGTGGAGCAAGATTTAAGACTTGTCATGCCCTAATCTGTGGTACCAAGAAGTTTTGGATTAAAGTTATTGACTATTTCTAAGTTTCTGTGCTTCTTCAAGCAAATTTCCCAGGGAAGGACTTAAAAAAAAAAAAAAAAAAAAAAAAAGTTTAAATTTGTACTTTATTGCAATATAAAGTTTTCTTGTTTTCATTCATAAATGTTCATAGTAAGAAATATTTCCACTAAGACTTTAAAGTGTTATTGTGAAACTGCACGTGAGAATATTTTTCATAGATTTATGATTTATTATAAAACTCAATGAAGTATTACAAAAACAATGTTTCTGATTTTACCTGTTACTTTGGACAGAGAAGAATCTAGTTAGCATACAGCATAAGTAAGGCCTTCATTTTCAGTTATTACTTTGTTTGAAAATTTCCTGGGAATTTATCAATATTTATTACAAACATTTTAGAATAGGTGAAAATTGATGCAAAAAAACTAATTGAGCAGTTTTCTGGGTAAATATTGCGAGAGGTTAGGACAGAAAAAAAGCAACAAATAGAGAAAAGTAAGAGTACTAAAAGTAAAAGCAGTTTAACGGTGCGGTTTATTTCATGAACTGCACATTTACAGTACATACATATTTGCACATGCATGTGTGTTGTTCATTCCACAACTCTGCCTTACTTGAGCTGACAGCCTCATATTTACAATTTAGACTAATTTATTATTAAAATAAACATATCTACTTCATGTAATGTCCTGGATTTTCTTATCATCGTCAGTATTTTCATGTATTGCAGGGTCAAAAATTCAGGTAGGAAAAAAAACAATAGAAAACCAAATAGTAGCTTTTATAAAACCCAGGAATTTTTGCTTAAAAAAAAAAAAAAAAAATCAGTAAAAACTGAAAACAAAGAGCCTGAAACAGAAATCATTGCTAAAAAAAATCCCAATATTTCAGGGTCAAAGTTTACAGATCTATTGTTTATTTGACTGTAATTGAAGTACAGATCTATTAGAGCAACTCAAATTCAACTTTCTATAAAAAGTATTAACTTATTGGATTTCCAAGGCATATAAAAGTCTGCAACAAGCAATGTGTCAGGAGACTGTGCATCTAAATGAAGAACAGGAAATAAGAGCCACAGTTGGAGCTCAGAATTCTGGGAGTTAAGGCAGGGCAAAAGAGTTGGATTAATCTCTTGCATCTTGATGGCCGTCTTGAA
Source organism: Trachemys scripta elegans (assembly GCF_013100865.1). NCBI lineage: Eukaryota > Metazoa > Chordata > Testudines > Emydidae > Trachemys > Trachemys scripta. Next base: position 41,201,908 of record NC_048304.1, read on the forward strand.
GGTTATCAGAATTTCCCTAAATCACTAATCTGAATAGCACTTAAAGGGAAAATGAAATCACATTTTTGTGGACTCCCAAGAACTCAGAGCTATTACCATTAGTTGTATATATCAATATATTGCTTAAGTGTCACAGAACCAATTCATTCTCTTACACACATGCAGTTTTAAAACCTGGATACAAATTTATGTCCAACCCTGAAAATGACACAGTCAGTTTAATCTGACAACCATGATATTTGCCATATAGCTTTTTTTGTATAAACCTATCATACTGCTGTGAAAGTACACACCACACAGCAGTCTACAACTGCCACAAAAAAAAGATTATGTCTTTGTTGCTATCTGTGCAACTGCCCTTGGAAAAGCTAGCTCATTACAGATTAACTATCACAATCAAAGCTTAATTTAAACATAACACTAAGACAAAAAAGGCACCAACAAAGAAAAATGACTGCCTGATTTTTAGCCACTATAAAACCTCAAGTGTAATTTAGTTTTAAAATCACATCTATCTTTGATTTGATTAGTAGAAGGGAACAGGAATGCACATGGGACCCAATAAGTTACACAAATCAAGTTGCCATGAATAACTGAATTTCCTTTTATTTGTCCATATAGACCACCAGTTCAAGGGCATTCCTAATGACAACTTATCAGTTTCACATTCTGTGCCATAGAAAATACACTTCTAGAATACATAAAATCAGCAGCATTGCTAAATGAATCTCAGTAGATTTCTTGTAACAATACTTTCCAATTAGTGTATACTGTATAGCGTACACTGTATAGCCATCAGAAGGAACACAACTGATAGCTCTCTTGCTTGGTCAGAGACACCAAAAGGCACAATATGCATAAAAAGAAAAACCTAGGTATGATTTAAACTCTGGGTGGCCCAAGCTGACATCTGAGGTCCCAAATATGTTCCTGTGTCGTTCTTGCTGGGTTGTGAGGCTGAGCTGTAGTAAAACAGGAAAGAACCTTTTTTCTTCTCATTTCTGAGAAGTCCCCAGTACCACCTTGGATCCACAGGAACCAAGGACCCCATGGATTTGCAAATGACATGAGCTTACTTTAGAACAGGGGCCGCCATGGTTGTAACGGCTCACCTTCACGGTGCTAGGGGGAAGACAGTTTCAGAGAAAAATCTCTCCACAGCCTTCAAAAGCTGTAGACTCCTCATATATGGTCAGACTGATATAATGGGTGACCTGATGAGGCAGACTGATGTGACCAACTTGGATCCAAGAAAACCCTTTTTGGGACCCCTCAGTTACAGGACACTGATCACACCAAAATCCAAGCAGATTCAGTGACGGGATCCTTATCTTTCTTACCATGTATCCTTTTGTAAAGAGGAGCTTTCCTTGGCTCCATCTGAAGAACACAGACCCTTAGCCAGTGGAAATCATTTTCACAGTTCCTTACGGAGCCCATTCAAGGCAACAACCTCTTTCAGCCTGAGATTTAACACCAGACTGGTACTGAGGAAGGCTTATGGCCAGACATATTCAGACATGAAAAGGTTCTGGCACAGAGTTTTACGATCCTTTGGGGGGTCTTTTTGGAGAAGGCAGGCACTGCAACCTCCAATTAAGCATCCACCTTGGCTTGGTCTACACTACCCCCCTAATTCGAACTAAGGTACGCAACTTCAGCTACGTGAATAACGTAGCTGAAGTTCGAAGTACCTTAGTTCGAATTAGTTCGAACTTACCTTGGTCCACACGTGGCAGGCAGGCTCCCCCGTCGACTCCGCGGTACTCCTCTCGGCGAGCTGGAGTACCGCAGTCGACGGCGAGCACTTCCGGGTTCGACTTATCACGTCCAGACTAGACGCGATAAGTCGAACCCAGAAGTTCGATTTCCAGCCGTCGAACTACCGGGTAAGTGTAGCCAAGGCCCTAGAAAGAGACACTTCATGCTTATGAGAAATGGGGAACATTATAGCTGTGTGACCCCTCTTCTCTTGCCCCAGCAAGCTGTATACCCAAGCTGTATACCCTTCTCAGCATGCAGAGAAACCCAAGTGTGTAGCCAGCTTCTTTGCTGAAGGGGAGAGATTGGATCTAGAAAGAGTGCTAACTCTGCACCTTTCCTCCCAATACTGCCACAGCACCTTATCAATACTGCCGCAGCCAGACCTGTCAAGGTAACACACTTCAGCAATGGCAAGTGTGTTAAAGACTAAAAGGAAACACTCCCCTAAAGCAAAATGGTATACAGGAGTAAAATAGTTTCATAAACACTTTTTGAAGATTCAATTACATATTTTGCCTGCCTAAGGAAAACAGAAGTGTTTAAAAAAATAAGCACGACTGCAAGATCATTTTCTGGTTGCAAAAGGCATCCTTTGTATCAAAAAATGTGTTCCTTGCATGCTTGTAAATACCCAAGACTGATATTTTTGCTTTGTTTAAATATGTGAATAAGGTATGAAGAACTTCTCTCTGTAACTACAGGAAAGAGAACCCTGCCCACTATCACCAATAGAGACTGTTTCTTACCTCACTTGAGGAAGCATCAGATAGTGAATGCTATCACAGTTCTTCTCCTGAACTGAGGCCGGATCAATAAGGGTCTTCAGATTCTGGTACATCAATTCAGTGATAAAGGGAGTATAAGGTGCCTGCAATATTTTATATATTATTACTCATGAATGCACTCTTACTGAATTGTATCGTCTATATTTTCAACCAATTATCTTCATCATCATCATCAAAACACAAGTTTTTGTGTGTGTTCCTTTTTTCTTATTAATCAGGAATCCTTATGTTACAGGATTATACTGTCCAACAGACAACTCTGCAAAAATGGAATATTTACTTTGCGTTTTAACACTACAAAGTATAACACTAATTCAAGGAATAGGCCATGATGAACAAATTAAATTGATGCCAGTTGTTCACCTTCCATTTGCATTTAACCCATTATTATTCAAATCTCTTTATAATCTCAGTTGATGTCTGCCTTTAAATAATTAGAATTGAGTGTAAAACCCTTACCATGAGTCTGCACATTGCATACAGAACACCGAATAAGGTTTCCAAGGCCATAATGCAGTCCTCATTCCCATTTTCACCCTATTCAAAGTATCCATGGAGAAAGGAAAAGGATTAGAAAAACATCTATACTTTTAAAATCATGAACTACATTCTCACACTGTAATACATGATTGTACTCCTTCACCCAATAAATGCTAGCTTTCCAAGAGCCACAATTACAGTTCAATCCTACCACACAAAACAAAAATTATGGGCTACTGTGTATTTTTACTGGCCCTATGAAGAAACAAGGGGCAAGAACATAAATGAAGTAAAAAGGGAAAATCATATTTATTTGCAATTTCAGCTATTCAGCTGAAAGCTACCCAGTTTTATATAACACACAAAGATTCTAAAGGATTTTATTAGCTTAATTAACCTATTTAAACTACATTGGGCTCTATCTACAGTAAAAAGTTAGCAACAGAAATAGCACCTACCTTTAATCTTCTGCGATTCATTCTGACGTACCAGTTGGTCAGTACATCAACGAACTTAACTAGTCGAGGGACTACAGTGTATAGTCTGTAGGCTAGGAAGAAAAATTATTTCTTAGTGTACAAAACACTTGCCTTCTGCATCAAATTCTTCACTTAAAGAATCACACAGTAATATAAAGCCTTGACAATTTAACACTCATGACTTTACAGAAGCAAATACCTTCATAAGATTAAAAAAATGGATTAGGCACACTAGTATTACTAGAATCTGAACTTAAACTATATCATAAAATTAAAATTACAAACATAATCAATTCTCATGCTTAAGCATGTCACCACCTTCTGAAGGTCAGAAATAAATTGTCACCCATGGTCTAGTACTGCACAGAGGTGCATTATGGCCGTTTTATGCCTTAATCTGAAGCATACTGGAAGAAGATAATGGACAAGATGGGCCATTGATCTATTATGGTTTGGCAATTCCTAAATTTGAACATACTGCTAAAAGAAACAGCTGAGTACTTAAATTCACCAAAAATTGTGGGAGAAACATGAATGGAGATGTAATTACCCAATTCAGGAATCATTTTAATTTTTATTGCAACTTTTTTTAACTTTTTTTCCCTGGGAGAGTTTCTTGTACAGTTCTTCTAAATAATAAAGTAGACTAAAGGCTATAAAGTCATTCATGCAAACAGATTTTATTTTATCTCATGAATAATATTAACAAAATAAAAAGCTAGGCACAGCCATTTTCTTAGGTTCTGTGTAATTCAAATGCATGAAGAACTGCTAACACAAATAAGAGGTTCTCACAAACATCAAAGTCCAACCAAAGGGAAACATGACCTTAATTACTCAAACGTTTTTAATGCACAAAAAATTGTTTTCTAGAAAGGTTAGATAAACTAGTCCTTATAAACGGAAGTTACTAACTTGCAGACAGCTTGGTTAAAAATAAGGAGCTGCTATGAATAGCATAGTCTTTTGCTTCTGGAATTTATTTTAGTACTCAAACAGCTATTGAATTATACACCTTTCCTTTGAGAGTTCCTCAGCACACGTTTTACAACTGCATTTCACAAGCTAGTAATATCTTTCAAAGGCCTGGTCTACACTAGGAGTTTATCTTGAATTTAGCAGCGTTAAACCGAATTAACCCTGCACCTGTCCACACAACGAAGCCCTTTACTTCGATATAAAGGGCTCTTAATATCGATATCTGTACTCCTCCCCCGACGAGGGGAGTAGCACTGAAATCGGTATTGCCATTTCGGATTAGGGTTAGTGTGGCCGCAATTCAACGGTATTGGCCTCCGAGAGCTATCCCACAGTGCACCATTGTGACCTCTCTGGACAGCAATCTGAACTCGGATGCACTGGCCAGGTAGACAACAAAAGCCCCGCGAACTTTTGAATTACATTTCCTGTTTACCCAGCGTACAGAGCACAGGTGACCATGCAGAGCTCATCAGCACAGGTAACCATGCAATCCAAGAATCGAAAAAGAGTACCGGCATGGACCGTACGGGAGGTACTGGATCTGATCGCTATATGGGGAGAGGATTCAGTGCTAGCAGAACTAGGTTCCAAAAGACGAAATGCCAAAACATTTGAAAAAAATCTCCAAGGGCATGATGGAGAGAGGCCACAATAGGGACTCATTACGGTGCCGCGTGAAAGTTAAGGAGCTCAGACAAGCCTATCAAAAAACAAAGGAGGCAAACGGTTGCTCCGGGTCACAGCCGCAGACATGCTGCTTCTACGCTGAGCTGCATGCAATTCTAAGGGGGGCCACCATCATTACCCCACCTCTGACCATGGATTCCGAGGCGGGGGTAATCTCAGCCACACCTGAGGATTTTGCGGACGGGGAAGAGGAGGAGGACGACGACGACGAGCTTGCGGAGAGCACACAGCACTCCGTTCTCCCCAACAGCCAGGATCTTTTTCTCAGCCTGAGTGAAGTACCCTCCCAACCCTCCCAAGGCAGTATCCAAGACCATGACCCCATGGAAGGGACCTCAGGTGAGTTTACCTTTTAAAATACAAAACATGGTTTAAAAGCAAGTGTTTTTTAATGATTAATTTGCCCTGAGGACTTGGGATGCATTCGTAGCCAGTACAGCTACTGGAAAAGTCTGTTAACGTGTCTGGGGATGGAGCGGAAATCCTCCAGGGACATCTCCATGAAGCTCTCCTGGAGGTACTCCAAAAGCCTTTACAGAAGGTTTCTGGGCAGTGCAGCCTTATTCCATCCTCCATAGTAGGACACTTGACCACACCATGCTAGTAGCAAGTAATCTGGTATCATTGCATGACAAAGCCTGGCAGCGTATGGTTCTGGTGTTTGCTGGCATTCAAGCGACATCCATTCTTCATCTTGCTGTGTTATCCTCAGGCGAGTGATATTGTTCATGGTAACCTGGTTGAAATACGGGAATTTAATTAAGGGGACAGAAGTGGCCGTTCCTACTGGTCTGTTTGCCTGTGGCTGAAAAGAAATCCTTTCCTGCAGTTAGCCAAGCGTGTGGGGGGGGGGAAGAGTTGGAGGGGGCGGGGAGGAAATCTTCCCTGATACCAGTCACGTGGTGGGGGAGGGATAAAGAGATCACCCCAGAGAATTGGATGGGGGGGGGGGGGTTGGTTTCTGCTGTTGCACGTTAACAGGAAAACCGCAGCACTCAAGGGGCTTTGCTTGGTATGTGGGAAAGGAGGGCGCTGCTTGTAGGAAAGCTGCAGAAGCCAAAAGACAATGGCTTACCATTGCCGCATGCAAGCCGAATTCTGTTGTCTGGACTGGCGTCTGTGCTCCCTAACACCAAAGCCGCAGGCACTCAATATTAAAAGATGCAAAATGCGACCTTGTACCGAAATCACATGTGCTATGGAATGTGAATAGTGTTGTTCACCGTGAAAGAGTATAAGAATTGGCCTGTAAATGCATCTTTTAAAATACTTCTCTCCCTTTTTCCCCTCCCTCCCGCAGCTGCAAATTTTTCAAGCCTCCCTCCTCCGTCCCAAAGGCTATCTCAGATAAGGTGTCGAAAAAAAGAGGATGCAAGACTAAATGTTCTCGGAAATCATGGAATCCACCCGCAGTGAAAGAGCTCATCTGAATGAGTGGAAGGACACGGTATCAAAGTACAGGAAAGATGACAGTGAACGTGAGGACAGGAGGGACGCTCAAGATGAGAGGTGGCAGGCTGCAACGCTGGGGCTGCTGTGTGATCAAACGGACATGCTCTGGTATCTGGTGGAGCTTCAGGAATGGCAGCAGGAGCACAGAGTGCCGCTGCATAACCTCCCTCCCCCCCTCACCATGCTCCATACCCTCCCAATCCACCCGAGTGGACAGCCCAACCAAAAGGCTGTCATTACTTTGAACTTTTTTAGTGGCCTTTTCCTTCCCTCCTATCCTCCTCCCAAACCTCACCCGGGCTACCTTCTCAGTTCTCTCCCTCTTTTTATAATCAATTAATAAACAATGCATGATTTTTAAACTATAGTGACTTTATTTCCTTTGAAAGCAAGCTGGGATCGAAGGAGGAGGGTGGGTTGCTTACAGAGAACGAGTCAATCAAGGGGGTGGGTTTTCATCAAGGAAAAACAAAACAGAAGGTTCACATGGTAGCCTGGCCAGTCATGAAACTGGTTTTCAAAGCTTCTCTGATGCGCAGCGCTTCCTGGTGTGCTCTTCCGATCACCCTGGTGTCTGGCTGCGCGTAATCAGTGGCTAGGCAATTTGTCTCAGCCTCCCACCCCGCCATAAAGGTCTCCCCCTTACTTTCAAAGAGATTGTGGAGCACACAGCAAGCAGCAATAACAATGGGAATACTGGTTTGGTTGAGGTCTGAGCGAGTCAGTGAAGATCGCCAGCGACCTTTTAAACGTCCAAATGCACATTCTACCACCATTCTGCACTTGCTCAGCCTGTAGGTTGAACAGCTCCTGACTACTGTCCAGGCTGCCTGTGTATGGCTTCATGAGCCATGACATTAAAGGGTAGGCTGGGTCCCCAAGAATAACTATAGGCATTTCAACATCCCCAACTGTTATATTCTGGTCTGGGAAATAAGTCCCTTGCTGCAGCCGTTTAAACAGAGTAGTGTTCCTGAAGACGCGAGCATCATGAACCCTTCCCGGCCAGCCCACGTTGATGTTGGTGAAACGTCCCTTGTGATCCACCAGGGCTTGCAGCACCATTGAAAAGTACCCCTTGCGGTTTATGTACTGGCTGCCCTGGTGCTCCAGTGCCAAGATAGGGATATGGATTCCATCTATCGCCCCACCACAGTTAGGGAATCCCATTGCAGCAAAGCCATCCACTATGACCTGCACGTTTCCCAGAGTCACTACCTTTGGTAGCAGCAGCTCAGTGATTGCTTTGGCTACTTGCATCACAGCAGCCCCCACAGTAGATTTGCCCACTCCAAATTGATTCCCGATTGATCGGTAGCTGTCTGGCGTTGCAAGCTTCCACAGGGCTATCGCCACTCGCTTCTCGACTGTGAGGGCTGCTCTCATCTTGGTATTCTGGCACTTCAGGGCAGGGGAAAGCAAGTCACAAAGTTCCATGAAAGTGCCCTTACGCATGCGAAAGTTTCACAGCCACTGGGAATCGTCCCACACCTGCAACACTATGCGGTCCCACCAGTCTGTGCTTGTTTCCCAGGCCCTGAATTGGCGTTCCATGGCATGAATCTGCCCCATTAACAGCATGATCTCCAAAGTGCCAGGGCCCGTGGTTTGATAGAATTCCATGTCCATGTCCTCATCACTCTCATCGCCGCGCTGCCGTAGCCTACTCCTCATCGCCAGGTTTTGCAGGTTCTGGTTCAGCATAAACTGCACGATAATGCACAAGGTGTTTACAATGTTCATCACTGCTGTCTTGAGCTGAGCGGGCTCCATGCTTGCCGCAGTATGGCGTCTGCACTGTTCATCCAGGAAAAAGGCGTGAAACGGTTGTCTGCCATTGCTTTCCAGGAGGGAGGGGAGGATGTACCCAGAAACACCAATGACAATGTTTTTGGCCGCATCAGGCATTGGGATCTCAACCCAGAATTCCAATGGGCGGAGGAGACTGCGGGAACTATGGGATAGCTATGGGATAGCTACCCACAGTGCAACGCTCCAGAAATCGACACTAGCCCCAGTACATGGATGCACACCGCCGAATTAATGTGCTTAGTGTGGCCACATATATTCGACTTTATACAATCTGTTTTCAAAAACCGGTTTCTGTAAAATCGGGATAATCCCGTAGTGTAAACATACTCAAAGACAGAGCACTAGATATTTCAACTTAAAAAGGAAACTTTCTGGAGTCATGTGTCAAGTAAAATAAAAACTATTTATGGGGTTTTATGTTCTGATAGAGACCCCACTACTAACCCTGCTTGAAAAGTAACTACGATGCACAACAAGAAAAGCTTGCCAATGTACTTACATATTTTACAGTGAGATATTTGTTTGTTTTGAAACTACATTTCATTCACTTTTAATAGTCTAGAATCTCCAGTTATAACCTGTACAATGATATTATACTTTGAGCTGACAGAAGGGAAAAAAAGAAAGACACTAAGTCAGTGGTTCCCAAACTGTGAGACATACTCCCCTAGGGGGTGCAGAGAAACATTCGGAGGTCGGTGCATGGCAGAGCCTGGGCCAGTCCCCAGAGGGGATGGGGAGGGAGCGCGACCCAGCCCTGCTCCAACCCCAGATTCACTCTGCCCTGTGCTCTGCCCCTAGCCCAGCTCCAGCCCCACTCCACTCCACCCCACCCCCAGCCCAGCTCAACCCTCATTCCCTCTCCACCCCAAGACCAGCTCTGCCTCTAGCCCAGCTCCTTCCCCATCCCCAGTTCTGTCCCCAGCTCTACCTTCAGCCCAACGCCTCTGCTGAGGAAGCCTTGGCTGTGCAGTAATGGAGGGGAGACACGACAGATTCCATAAATGCAGGGCGGAGAGGGGGGTGGAACGACGACAAGAGAAGTTTGGACACCACTGAACTAAGCCATTCTCTCAAGTTTAACCAGCATGAGAAACATCAATTTGTAACAGAACTAACAACTTCGGGTTTGTTTGGTTGTTTTTTTGTTTTGTTTTCAAATAGTGGCCATTCATCTCCATTTTTCCAGTTCTGCACCTCTAATGAGCAGAGATGGGGGGGGGGGGAAATCTATGCTTAAAGAAAGAGTTTAGATTGTGACACAAATCAACAAAAATCCAGTAAATACAAAACTGAAACCAATTCTCTCTCTACTGCAAATGCTACTGTATTTCAACGTAAGCTTGTCCTAACTACTTATTTTCTATAATACTATACCTACTTATACCAGATTGGAAAAGTCTTCAGCAATTCTCTGGGTGGTTTTGTAGGAGAAACAGAGAGAACCCAATGGAATATTCCTTTCTACAATATAGTGATAAGGTATTGGGAGCTGAGCTATGGAAGTAGCATTTGAAATTGTGCTCTTTGACGGGTAAATTCTTTTTATTATTTGCTTTGTAGCTTTTTTAAGACATCAGACGCAAGCATTAATGCTTGTCTGTGACATTTACGTTGCTGTTGTGGCTTGCCAGACTATACCTGAATACCAGCAAATTCACATTTTGGATTTTAAAAACCAACCTATTTTTAGCCACTGACTCACTGCTTGCTTGCTAGCTACAGTAAATTAAAATAATGGAGCATGAACTACAGGGCAGTGGTACGCCCAGTATCCAACTAAACAGTAAAATGATTAAGTATGCATCGATTGTACATTTGAAACAGATTATATTAACTATGCTTCAACCAAAAATGTTTCAGCTAGCTATTAAATACATACTACTACATATTAAATGCACCCACTTATGAATCAGAGGTCTCTGTGTAAATGGTAGAGGGAGCTAATAAACAATTCAACCCATTAGTAAGCTGAAAGGCTCAGACGAGCTAACCTTGATTATCCCCCAAACTCCTCTGGACTGTGACACGGATGGAAGATCAAGGGTATTGTATGGAGTCCCTTGGTCGCTGGCCCTCCTTTTAGGTTGTTAACCGGTCAAAGTGGGGAGAGGCACTGTAAGGTGCTCCCTGTTATAAAGGTCAATGAGGGAGAGAACCACAGATACTCCCTGTAGGAGGATTAAGGAAAGTGTGTTGAAAGCCTTTAACCAGGAAATTGTGGAAGGGACACTTCCACCAAAATAATGTGTTAAGAGTCCAGGAGACTAAATTAAATAATGATACAAAGAAATGGTCAAATGAGTATGTCTCAAAGGACCGAAAGAAGGAACCTCTATTTATCAAACGATAACAAAAGCTTAGTTGCTCACAAAGGCATTGTAGCTATGTATTTCGTAAACCATCGGAGAGTTCCTGGAACCTGCCAAACCTTCGATCACTCACTGGTAATCTTTCTACCTCCATGTCAGGTAGGTAGAAAGATTTATGTAAAATGTGTGTGTGAAATAAATAAAAGATAAAATTTATCTTTTAAAAGGATTCCATAAAAATCTGTTTGCCTTAATGATTTTTTTTAAAGTAAATTAAAGTCAAGGGTGTTTAGGCATATATACCTCTGTGCCTTTAAATTGTAGCTCTGCTAGAGTGATTTCTTTAGTCAAAGCTGACAGAAATCAGTAAAAAATTAAGTTCTTAGGCCAGCACCCAATCTGCTGCTGTATATAAAAAAGGGGAGCAACTTCCCTGATCTGTATCTGTTTAAAACAAAATAAAAACCGACCAAGCAAATTGCTTTGCATTTACATTCAGCTTAATGAAATTAAAATTGGTATTCCATAAAGCCAAGTTACAATATTTATTTCAAATAAACGGTCATATAGGGACATTTAATTTAGCATTCTTCAAAAATATCAGTAAGATATAAGGTAACCTTAAAACAAGGATATGCCTAATATAAATGCAAGGGGTAAAGTGAACACTGCTCATTACTCTTCTAACCTGTAACATATGACAGCATGGAGAAAGGAAAAGGATCAAAAGTAAAACCCTTACGTAAATTAAAGTATTATGTGTGTATATATATATTCTGTTGCTACACAACTGCATTAACTAATTTACCATACCTACAAAATTTGTTTGGTTTAAGTTTTGTTTGTTAAAGAATATATTCTTAATGTAGCTAATTGGCTATTGTGTGTAATCCCAAATATTGGTATCAAGTTAATGATGATTCTGGACACACCCTGGCTGTGGTAAAGGAAATCAGCGATGTATAACTTTTTTGCTTTCTACAGAAATCATTTTTAAGGATGTACTAAAGCTTTACTGAAGCCTCTATCAAAATAAATATATATATATATTTATTTATTTATTTATAAATAAATAAATATTTATATATAAATAAATACATAAATAAATGTAGCAGCCTCTATTACACACAACATAGCAGTGATGATTATTATTACAGGTCTTAATTCACCGTTTTAGTAAAAGTGTCTAAACTCACTCCTTATAAAATGTTTATAATTTCCTTTTATTTTATCTAGGTAATTAAAGCATGTGTTGTTGTTATTTTTTGTTAAATCATTATTGTTTTTTTTTTTTTAAACAGCCAAAAGTGTCTCCCCTGAACATTCATAGCCTAATTAAACTATTTTTATAGGCAAGTTAAGGTGTAATTTAGCTAAAAGAAGGTTAACTCAAGTAGTTTTTCTAGGTATTATTTATTCTGTTTAAAAATGGGTAAGTTTTCAGTGACCATCTGCCTTATTGGTCGATGCTGGTGGTCAACTAAGTACTGATTAATTAATAGTTTTAACCCTTAGGTTTCCTGGACCCGCCCTAAACAGCAATGTCTAATTCATTGTATAGTAGTTTATCTATTTAAACCTTTGTAAGGTATTGTATATTATATGCTTATACATAACAATGTTGAGATTATTTGTCTCTTGGTTATATGTTTTATTTCACTTAACCACTTTTTTTTTTTTTTTTAATTTTGGGGTTTTATTTTGTTGTTGTTGCAACAAAAACATTTTTTGCATGCAAAAGTATGAAAGAACAACAACATTAAACCTTTTTATACCACCACATTATTTCATTGTAATAATTAGGATATAACTATCATTCGTGTATTATAATATACTAATTTTTTTTTGCAAGTGTCAGTCATAAATATGATATGTTTGGTTAAACATTAAATTAAAATTAACAATAAGTTTAAAAAAAGTTTAACCAACAATTTCATTATAAAACATTTTTTTATTGATTAAAATTTTGTTTAACTTGGTTAATTTTAATTTGGCATTTGTTAAGCAATGTGGCCAGTTGTTTGGTACTACCCAGTTTAAACTTCGTAAGTGCATTAAAAACAAACAATATTATGCAGCGTTGATGGCTATATTATAGCTACAACAATATATACTGTTTGGTTACCTGTGTTAGTGATCCTGGCTTTGGTGGAACTCTAGGCGAATGCAGCAGCTTCTCAACAAACTTGGGGGAGATTAGTTTCAGGGCCCAGGCATTTGGATTGAAGGGTCTCCACTGCCATCAGGAGTGCCAGACATGGGGTCTGGATATGGAGTGTGTGCCTAGAGACCCAGACCCAGAGAGACAGTGCCTATACTCTGTGTAGCTCCAGGAAGTCAAGAGCATGCAGGAACCAAGTTTTGGTTCAGCACAGCACCCTGGTGAGCAACTAGGAGTGGGAGTATTCATTGGGTGTCAATAAAACATTTACCACAATATTACTTTTACCAAGGTATAAACTGGGAAATACTACAATAAGTTAAATTACTGCAGGTGGTAAAAATGGCTCCCGCTCTAACAGTGGCAACCGTTTGTTTTTAAAGCACTAGCAGTTATACAAGTTATTCCCATTTTTTCTAAAAATGTGACATTTTAGTTCACACAAATAAGATGGAACCAGACTGATCTACTTTTTAAGATCAGAGCACTTGCATGATTTTCTCCCTTTAAAAAAAAAAAAAAAAAAAAAAAGTTGAAGCTATTTCAAATATTTCCAGTGACCGAGTTTGCTCTAAGTCACTGAAAAAAACACCACCACATTTTAATGAACTTGTTTGCACCACTTCTAAACAGGTCCGTAGGAGTGCTCCCATGTCAAGAAACTTTCAGTCAACTTTCTTCTTACCCTATAAACTTTTCATAACTCTTTCTAGGCTCCAATCACCCAGAAGTTGGAGTGTTCTTATTCTCTTCCCTTTCCTCCAATGCCACCCAATTTAAGTATGACACAAAATAGGGACAACCGTCATTGAATCAAATTTAGCCTAGATGCTGGCTACCTAAACTGCTGGCTAAAAATGTGGACAGATTTAGCTGTTATCAAGGGGTTAAATGGTGCTTTAGGACTACAAGTAGATACTGTACTGTAGGTGGCCAACTGATATGAAATTTAGCTATATTATGAATACAGAAATTGCCAAAAGAGAAATAAAGCTGAAGTGCAGTGAATTACCTTTTCATTCAGTGCAGTATTTCATGCCCTTTTAAAATGTTTCACACACACACACACATAAAATAGCCTCTTATGTTGTTCAACACAGTTTTTTTAAGTACAAGGATTCCATTGTAATTGGTTTGATTTTGGTTCCTCTGTGTTCGGTTATTCTTATCCAGGTAGTTAGTTAGATCTTTAGCACAGTAACTATGACGTCACGGGCATTTATTGCCAAGAGTGACCATCGTGACATACATCAAGTTTAGTTCCAGTCACTCTTCAACTATAAATGCTACTATGTCTATTTGTTCATTATTTTTGAAGTCTCACCTCTTTGATCTAATTGATTATATAAAAGTATAAATGTGAAAATTCATCAAAAAACCAAGCTGATATTAATTTTTTGAAAAGTACAGCAGATTATGACATGGTAAAACTGGTGAAATCCAGTAATGTATTTGCAAATTAAATGGATTCAGATGTTTTATGCAGAAGTATAAGTAAAAATATTACATTCATCAACATTCACCTCAACATGAGATGTGATACTTATTAGGGGAATGTAACATACTTTCATCCAGCCTAAAAATAAACATTAGCATCTAACATCAATATATTGCTACAGCAGAGCAGCTTCTTGACTTCCTTTTTCTTACGTTTTTCTTTTAAGTGAAAGTTTTTCTTCTTCTTAACAAAATACACACTTTTCTTTTTTATAAAGCCAGTCAATAACACCTCTCTCATTCTTTGTTAGATTTTTTTTTCCCCCATTAAGAACCCAAGGTGGAGAGATCTGATGCATAAGAAGAGATCTCTTCCCCGCATTTTTCTTTTTTCTATCAACACTCTTCTCTTTAGAACTCTAACCAATTCCTATTCAATGTGTGCACAAATACGATACCATACAAAGAAAAAAAACTTACTTTACACTCTTCTTCCAGATATCTGCATTCTTTCCTCTACAAATCAAGGAAAGGATGGCCCTAGGGGGTCTTTCCTCTTTTTTAACCGGATACGTACTCAGAGCTCTGAAACATGAGGCTTGTTCCCATTCTGGTCACAATTTCAGAACTTGATATTCAACCAATAAGCCTATTTCATCATGGCAATGATGAAAGAATCGCTTTACCATGGCAAAGGGAACAAATTCATTAGAGCTGTCCTCGTGGCAGTCAAGGTTCCACCAGAGGGAGTTCACGAAGCTATAGAAGCAGAGGAAAGCCTCTGCAGAGCTTTACAACAGATTTCTAATAAATGGAATAGTTGTGTACCAGATTCCCTCAAGTGCAATTTGTGCCACACCCTAAACATCTTTACTGCTACCATAAGCTGAATTAATTCAGTGTACAGCTCCGATAACTGCAGCCTCAATAATTCAGTGCAGGATTTCTAGAATACTTTCTTGGACAACTGAAGAATTCATAGGCTTCCAAGCTATGCTAAAGTTCTTGGGATTTAACAAGTGCTATGATGGTGAAAGCCAACCTCCTTTGCAGATATCTCTGAGGGCTTGTCTACATTGACCCACAGTTTGGACTAAAGGGCTGCCAATAGTCGTTTTCAACAAAGCGCAATACTGTAACTTCTGCGTGTGAACGCTGTGGGCACAAACTGAAATATTCCTAGTTCGCATTAATGGAATCTTCTTCAAACAAGACTATATTTAATAGGAATTAGGAATCTTTTAGTCTGAGCCCACAGCGCAGCACTTTGATGCGCACTGCTATTCACAACTCTGTAGTTCCAACTACAGGGCAGTCTAGACATAGCCTAAGTGTCCAGTGCCCTTTAAAATATGCTTTGACTCACGGGCATATAGTTCATTGCACCAGACTACTTGCTTCAGTGGGTTCCTGCACCTTCCTCCTACATTTAAATGGCACACCAATACAACATGAGCATATGAAGAGATGTGACAGCATGAAACAGATATTTTATATAAATAAGCCATAAAAATGATAAATAGTATGTGTTCATGGTGCTGTGATTTAAGACGCAACTAGAGAAATCCATTCTCTTCAACATATCCAAGAGGGTTACTGACCTAAGAAACAACATCAAGCGATTTGCCCAGTGTGGGATGAAATTTACCCAATATGGTTATTTCTCAAGATTATTTTATCTGGCTGAAATTATCTTTTACCATTTTGATCTTCCTCACAACTTGGGGTGAGGAGGAGGAACGCATTTTTGTTTAAGACTGTCGTTCAATCACTACTTCCAGATTCATTAGTATTTCATAATAGGTTTGTTAATTGCCCGAAATCTCTGAAAGGTTCTATTGCACCAGGTAAACTCAATACATTTTTATTACTGAGCCCAGATGGGCGAGTTCAACAGCACTGTGAAATGAATGTGAGTATTTCAAAAACCGTGGTCATCTTACAGACTTCATTGTGGGAGAAGTTACTCCAGGCTGAAGGCCACAGTATCACCAGAACTAAGTTCTTATAACAGCAAGAATTGCATGTACATCAATTAAATTAATATTCTGTAGCTGCACATTTCCCTGTGTTATTGTTTTAAGATTTTTTTGCCCCTTTCATGCAGTCTGATCTGAAATCTGAAAATCCCTGGATAAATGCATCCTTTGTGCAAGCCCCTCCATAGTCACCAGTCAGTGAAAATTACTCAAATGAAATCTTTTTCTGAACTGAAACAAAAAGCAAAAGATGCACATACCTGCCATTTCGGCCTTGAAGAACTGAATGAGTGACTGTGTGAAGGAAAGAATCCATTTATCCATGATGTTGTTGCTCTCCTTCATCGTGTTCTCATTGTACAGGAATTCCTTTCCATCTTCCTATAAACATCATTGGAAAAATGAATAGTAGTATAGCGTGTCAATGCTTGAACACATTAAATCCTATAAAATAACATCTATCATCAGATCTCAAAGCGCTTCACAATCTTTTAATGTGTTTATCTCACAACATCTCTGAGAGTTAGGTCAGTGCCATTTTAACCTCATTTTACAGATGGGGAACTGAGACAGAGACTAAGGGTATGTCTACACTACCAGCCAGATCGGCGGACAGCAATCAATCCAGTGGGGGTCGATTTATGTCATCTAGACACGATAAATCGACCCCCAAGCGCTCTTCCGTCGACTCCTGTACTCCACCGCCGCGAGAGGCACAGGCAGAGTCGACAGGGGAGCGGGAGCAGTCTACTCACTGCGGAGTATACACCACGGTAAGTCGATCTAAGTAAGTCATCTTCAGCTACGTTATTCACGTAGCTGAAGTTGCGTAACTTAGATCGATCCCGCCCCCCATTGTAGACCAGGCCTTGGTGTCTTGCCCAAGATCACAGTCTGTGGTAAAGCAGGGAACTGAATCCAAGTCTCCCGTGACCATCCTACCTTAAAAGCCCATTTGTTATCCATTGAAAAAAGCCTCCTGTCCAGGCTCTTCTCCATTACATTGGTTAGTAAGAGTACTCAGTGTCAGATACACATTTGTTCTTGGGACACATTAACAGAAAAAGCCAAGATAAACTGACTTGCACTGATCCCTGTTTCATTACACAACAATGTAAACTACAAAAGGGATCAGTTTTTTGTATTTATTAGAATACAGAAATAGTAGTACAGTACACAAAGGAATTCAATAACCCCATGTTTTACACCTTTTACATGTAGTCTAATCACAATTTACAAACACAGGCTAATGATACTGATTTTACATCCCCTTCATCCAGCTGGAATCCAAAGCATGTAACAAACTTTACTGACTCTGAGTGTGTGTGTGTGTGTGTGTGTGTGTGTGTGTGTGTTAGTTAAAATATACATAAGTGAAAATTATATAGATAGATATAGGACATGTACACCTCTACTCCGATATAACGCTGTCCTCGGGAGCCAAACAATCTTACCACGTTATAGGTGAGACCACGTTGTATCGAACTTGCTTTGATCCGCCGAAGCACGCAGCCCCCTGGAGCACTGCTTACCGCGTTATATCCAAATTCATGTTATATCGGGTTGTGTTATATTGGGGTAGAGATGTATATAAATAACTTTCATTTTGAAATGCGGCAGTTGTTCAACAGCACACCCAAAAGAATTGTTAAGGGTAGGTGGAAAGGATAGCAAACCCAACTGGAACTGCCGGAGGAATTTTAGGCAGGCATCATGTCATTACTGTACATATTTAGCATTTCATGAGAGGCAGCACTGTCCACTGCCCCTGAACACTGGACTCTAATGTATTATACACTGCAAAAGAGAAGGTGGGAAAAGGCTAGAAGTATAAGTGCTAAATTGGTAATCTATCCATTCACTTTGCTCTTTCAGGGAGGGAGGGAGGGAGAATATCACATTGACTTTTAACTGCGCAGCTTTTAAACAATGATCAGTGGAGATCCCTACTGAATCCCCTATACCACTCCCTAAAAGTTTTCCCTAAAGGCCTGCTATCCCTGTTGTGAGGATTTTCATTCTTGAAAAATCTAATTTAAAAAAAAAAAAAACACAGTTTGAGAGGGGTTAGGTCTGAAGACAAGGAAAAAAATGGACAAGAATGTGTTGCACTAATTTTCAGGCACACTTATCCAACCATAGAATTAGCAAGAGACATGGTAAGACACATGTGTTTTTATGTGACCTTTAAGCAAGTGCATCTTGTTTAGAAAATATGAAATAGGAAGTCTTCTGTTATTTGTTGAAAGTAATTACAGTAGGCTTCCTAATAATAAGAACTGTTCTTTCCAAATGCCACTGAAATACATTTCTTCTATATAGGAGGCTTGCCTTTGTCACAAGTTTTCTTGTAATGGTATAGTAAAGAAATAGTATCTCACGTACAGCATCTTCCATCCAAAAAGATCCCAAACTGCTTTGCAAACTTAAAAGAATTATCTACATGAAATACACGGATTAACATACTTGTCTTCACAGATCCAGTTATCACCCCAAACACACCAAGAAATCTTAGCTACAGCCAGGTACTCAGATACCATAGAATATGCTCTGAGGAGAAAGTCCGTGATGTACACCTTAACATGCTTAAAAGCACCGTCACCAAACAAGGACACTCCACCAGAGAAGCAGATTGTATCAAGGAACGGGCCACACAAATAATCCAAAAGAACCTGCTTCAATACATAAATAAAACTCCATCACCACTAGCTGTTACCTACCACCCCACACTGGAAACCCATACTGGGTATCAAACAATTACAACCCATACTTAATAGGGAGCACACCCTGAAAGAAATCTTTCCTGAACGCTCTCTTCTGGCCTTTAAACAACCTCATCATCATAGAATATCAGGGTTCGAAGGGACCTTAGGAGGTCATCTAGTCCAACCCCGTGCTCAAAGTAGGACCAATCCCCAGACAGATTTTTGCCCCGGATCCTTAAGTGGCTCCCTCAAGGATTAAACTCAACTCTGGGTTTAGCAGGCCAATGCTCAAACCACTGAGTTATCCCTCCCCCTGACCCCCTGCCCCCAACAGGCTCCCCACAGACCAGGACACACCAACTCAAAGCAACACCAGACCCTGCCAGAAGAACAGATGCAAAACCTGCAGACATCTCTCCACTGCTGATGATCAACACCCCCCCACAACACACCTTTCAAGATCCAGAGATCCTACACATACTTATCACTGTATGTGGTGCACTGGACGAGGTACACAAAATGCCCCAATACTAACAATGTGGGTGAAACCAGACAATCACTATGCTCTCGAATGAACTCTCACAGAAAAATAAGACAAAAACACCATACCACCTGTGGGTGAACAATTGTCACTCTAGGTCTGACCTCTCAGTCCTCATCCTCAAAGAAATCCCGTACTACACCTTCACAAGACAAGCCTGGGACCTTAATTTTATCACTTTGCTAGACACTAAAAATCATGGACTGAACAGAGTCACTGGATGTATGGCTTATTACAACTATCTGTAACCCACTTAATCCCCTGCTCCTGGCTTTTTCCCCCCCATGACTGCTGGGATATTAATGGGCCACTGTCCCTTGAAATATGTGTTAACGACTTACTCTAAATAATCTGTTCCACCTTGTATTCAGAATGTTACAGCTGAATACATTACCTCACCCACCTTTTCTCTCTCGCAAACTTAAAGCAATATTGTGTGGCCACAGTCCCAACCTATACCATATCAAGGCTGTTAAAGGCTGGAAAGCAAAAGCCATTAGAATTTAACTCAGTACACCACATCTGGCCATAGGCCTCTCTACATTGCAATTAAAAACCCACGGTTGGCCTGTCCCAACTGACTCGGGCTAAGGGGCTGATTAATTGCAGTGTAAAAGTTCAGGCCTGGGACCCCAGAGCCCATGCTCCATCCTGAGTCCAAACATCTACACTGCAATTAAATAGCCCCTTCGCCCGAGCCCCACAAGCCTGAGTCAATGGTGCGGGCCAGCCGCGGATGTCTAATTGTAATGTAGGCATATCCTCAGTTGAGGAGCTCATCTTTGAACTGGGATTCCACTGATTCCCCGGACAAGTGAAACTACATATGGATCTCTTTGTCCACTATTCATGCAACCACCTCTGTGGTGCAAAGTGCAAGCTGCTTAATGGTGCACAACAAGATTGCACAACAACTCAGGGTGGGGAAAGTGAACAATAATTTACCCAACTGTAACTGCAATGGCAATTTTAAGGGGCAGAACGTAATTACCAGATTTCAGCCAGGACACTGGGATTAGCTATCTCTCTCTTACAGGAAGTATAATGAAATTAACAAGTGGCCAGAGCCTCTATATTAGGTCTTACTCAAAAATAACACCTTCAGCAGCATATTATCTTCTAATTCTATGCTGAGGTATTGTTTCATTACTGACTCAAAGAAAAATTACATTTGCTGAATCAAAAAATTATTCGCTGAAGGGTCCAGGTTTTCCACATACGTCTCGTAACCCCAGCTCTGCTGATCTTGCAAAAATCTAATGGGATGACAGCACAAAATGGTTGGCTGCAAAGCTCATTTCAGCTAATTCCATGGTCACAGGTGAAAAAAAAAATTGAATGTTTTTACGGAACATGAGAAATTTCTTATGAAGGCTGTGAGGATCCTCAGAAAAGCCTCGTTAATTATAAGGTAGTTACCAAACTTTCCTTGAAAAGATTACTACTAAAAAGATAAAACCATTTGCACAACTATTTATTGAAGTCTGCTGCCATTATCACTTCAAATGGCAGCCTTCCAAAGTGATTATTAATAGTGGCTACCATAATTTCAAGAGTACTACAAGGTCTGAACTTTTTGCTTAGTTTTTGCTGAGTTTCCAGCCTATTGGAAATGTCTGCACTAATAAGTGGTAAACTTGTTATATGATGACTTTGTTGAAAGGAAGAAATTGCTTTCAAAGGATCCCACACTCCACATATGTAAAAATTTCAACATCTGGCAAAATAATAGTGTTGCTGAGGAAAGACATTTTGATCTTTTTTGTGGATTAACAGGAAGCATTCAAAACACATATCACTTACTCCAGTGTCTTTCATTAGCTCTTGACATTTACTGGTTACATTCAAAGACCTATTGCAGATAGTAACTATTTTACAAAGATGCAATATAGGTTATACATGGTGCTGTCCTCTTCCTATTGCTAAGTGATTCATAGAATCATAGGACTGAAAGGGATCTTGAGAGGTCATTTAGTCCAGTCCCCCATACTTATGGCAGGACTAAGTATTATCAAGACCATCCTTGACAGGTCTTTGTCTAATCTGCTCTTAAAAATATCTCCATTGACAGATTCCACAACCTCCCTAGGCAATTTATTCCAGTGCTTAACCACCCTGAGAGTTAGGAATTTTTTCCTAATGTACAACCTAAACTGCCCTTGCTGCAATTTAAACCCATTGCTTCTTGTCCTATCCTCGGAGATTAAGAAAAACAATTTTTCTCCCTCCTCCTTTTCTGTACATGAATGTCTAGTATCAAGTATTCTTGACTACTAAATATTTTTATGCAAATCTACAGTGAATGCAGTTATCTTAGGTGGCATGTGTGACTTTTTTTAGGAATGATGAATTTCTTTATTCAGTATTACTGATTTACAGTATACTGGGCTAGATGGACCTTCGGTGTGACCCAGTATGAGAGTTCTTACAGTAGTCTAATCTTCTCAGGATTAGACTACTCTCCGTAATTTTTTTTATTATTTATTGGTGACTTCATTGATTTTTTGGTACATATGCTATCAAGAGTGCTTTTGAAGCTCTGAGAAATTATCACTCCAAACTTAAGTCAAAAGTCAGCAAGATGAGAGAGTTAAAGCTTCAAACCCTCCTTTCCTATTACCTAGTTGTGAGCTATGAAGCAAAACATGCCCTGGCGCTAAAGGAGGCGAGGATGGATTTGTGGCAGTTGCTGCCTTTAAACCAGAAAACATGTCCAGATTATTCAATTAGGGACAGATTTACAGGCTCAGTACGAGAACAAGGGTGTAAGACAGGGTATGGTGCAATTTCCAACACTGTTCAATTTCTTCAAAATAAGGTCCTGACATCAAACCAACTCCTGATCCCAGAGTCCAATAGAAGCACTAGGATAATCTGGTGTACAGATGCGTTAGATTTACAGAAATAAAGAGCAACTAAATCAGTGGGAACTAACTTTCGCTTTTAGATGAAGTTCCAGTTCACACCACAGAGCTGCTCCCATTTTTCACATGAAAATACAACACTCCAAAAAGATTTAAAAACCAAGCATTTTGAACAAGAATGTTCAAAACTAAACTACAAATCTAACAGAATGATGGGATAAGCCAATTTTATTTTAAAACAAAGTTCTGTTTTTGGTGTAGTATGAGCCAGATCCTTCCAAGGAAAGAAAAGTTAGTTGAAGGAAAAACAGAAATCTGCTCTCAAAGGACCAACAGACCTCATGGAACTTTTTTCACAGGTGTTAACTCTGGTGTCCTCAGTAGTTAGTGTTTGGTTGGTGAACTTACTCCTCGTCGAAATGTGATGCTAGCAGCATTGATCTGATTTGAAGCCAGGCTTAAAACGAACATGTACTACAGAAGGTTCACTCCACAGCTCAATTTTTCTATTTCAGTTCCAACACTGTAACCTTGCTATAGCATAAAGTTTATTTCAAAACCAAATAAAAGCACCTTTGTACTGTAAGAAATGTTTATATCTTGAAAAGGAATAATATTTGTAAGAGCAAGAAAGCTAACATACTACAGACAACAGTAAACTTCCACCTCCTTTATAACATCATAAACCTACACAGTGCTTTACAGACAACTAAAAATGATGTTTACAATGTAATTTATGACAGGGATGTAGCCAAGCCATAAGGAGTGGGAAGAATAGGATTAAAGAGCTACAGCAGTAAGTTAACTCTGGCTGCTGATGTATGCAACTTGAGAGTTAACCTCATTTTTTATCCTTATCCTTCCTCTGTACCTTCTATTTTCCTTGATATACACATACATGCACTCATTATGGCTTAGAAGGGAAGATTAGCGTTTGTAGCATTTGGGGCCTGATTCAAAATGAGTTGAAGTCAATGCAAATGACTTGTATTGACTTCAGTGAACTATGGCTCATGCTTTTGGAGCACAGGATGGAAGCATGGTGGACTGGGTCAGAGAACCATACTCCAGGCTTAAGGAGCTTAGTAAGAGAAGGTATGGAGAAAATAAAAGAAGACTAAGGGGGTGGGGTTAGCTTTGTGGCAAGAGGGCATGTTATTAATATAACATAATCCACCAAGAAATAGTACCAGGTGTACAAACTAGTCTTTGCCTTCTCAGTGTCTCAAAACTTCATACCTTATGTTGCAGGATCACAATATTTTGAATGAGAAAGCGATACGCATTGTACCAGGGCAGGAAGACATCCTTCAACACATCTCTTACTCCTTCCTCCTTAAACCGCAAGTTTTCTGCTCTTACCACAGGAGAATTGATGAGGTACAGCCTGCAGAGAAACAGTGCAATAGGGTCAACTAGGAAGAAGTTTAATGACATTTCCCCTATGGTCTCTATTACTCATATTAGAAAGCTTGTCATTTTAACAGAAAAAATTACATTCTCTAAAAGCTTACCTGCAAATACTTATCAAAATGTTTTACAAACCATAGCAAATTCCAAACATTGTGCCACAGTGTTAGAAAAACACTAGAGGGGATGGAGTCACAGAAAAGAAAATCCATAAAAAGACAAAATTGTAAGTAGGTACAGCATGCTGAAGATGTGAAGGTTTGTACCCTGGTCATATTCTTGTTCCAGCTAGAATACTACCAGTATTAACATGGTAGAACTCAGAAGGAAAATAGTCAGGACTAAGAACCAAATATGAATCAGAATACTAATATATCCTCTCCTTAAAGTCCATAAGGGAGAAGTGCTCTTGCTGTTGTGACTTATTCAAAAGCTGTCCTGATGCTGAGGAGTGATCCAATCAGCTCAGCAGGAAGGAAGGCCACTCCTGTTTTCAGAATCGCTCCTGCTTGCACCTGGAATCCAAGAAGGCTGGCTGCCTTGAGGCCAGAGTCAATTGCTGGATCCTTCAGAAAGTGTCTCTTGACTGTTCTAGGTTTCAAGAATCCATGTTAAGACAGAGGTCTTCTCTGGCACAATCTGAAAGTCTTACGTCCTTTAGCAATGGATACTACTTAGATGAACGGTTTGTTTTTAGGGCTTCCTCTAACAGCATGGGGCCCAAAGGATCCCAAGTTCAATACCAAGGAAGGTTTCAAATTGGATCTACTTGGTCCAAGAAGCATTCTCTCAGATCAGTGTCTCCTGAGCCAACAGGTCTCATGTAATTAGAAAGACAACCCTATTGACCCAATCTCCTTTCTGGATCTTGGGAGAGATGACTTCACAAACAGCATATCCCCTGGAGGAGCGCCCTTCCCAAAAGCACTGAAAACCATTAGCCATGCAAACATCCAACTGATGTTTTGGAAGGGAAACTGATCCCTGCCTTTTTCTCTGCCTCCACCACAATAGACAAGGCCCCCGGTATATTTTAGTCAGATAACAAGGAGGGAAAAAACAAAGAAAATTTTCAACAACTTTCCCTGTACTAATCCTATTAACTAAATTGAAAGGTTTGTAACAAAAAGCTAATTTTCCCACATAGAAGTAGAGAGAGTAAGGTACCAGGACCACACTGGCTAGTGGTTAGAAAGGAATGGAGACATGGTGGAAACCAGGTATTTACAACCTGATTCAATAGAATATTGGTCTTGAGGGATGTTATGCACATGCCGGCTAAATGCCAGTACTGCACAAAAAGATTCAGGGCCCACATGGGCAGGCTCACAACTCCTATAGTGTGGCTCAAGAGATCCAAAGTCATTAACAACATAACTGATGGGAAAATATCTTCCCACTATTTGCTCAACTCTGCCAGTCAGAACAGACTACTTTAAGAGCTGCCAGTTGAGATTTTCCCATACTGCATGAAGAGCAAATAAGAGTTTTTAACGTTGGCTTAGACAAGGGATTTTCACTTCCTGCCCCCCCCCCCCCCCCCCCCCCCCGTTATCTCATCTTAAGGACAGGATAGTGGGTGCTTGTTTTTGGAGTATCCATTTCCATAGCCACATGAAGTCAAATTGAGCCACTATTCCTCTTAACCAGTTACCCCACTAGAGCCAACAATACAGAACTTAAGGTGTCCTTACTGAACAAAACAAGTCAACTTCCTCCACCAGGCACTCAGTGTGCCAACATTTTTTTTTTAAAGTACCAAATAAAAACACCGGTACCTAGAATAATGCATAATGTTTCTGTGTTTGGTTAAAAATTACTATACGTCTACAAGTAAGCAGTGAAATCTGAAATAATTTAGAATGAGATTTAAAGTCTCTAGCCTGTAAATCTGCTGCAAAGGAGAAGAGTAGTTCACACAAATATAAATATATAAATAGATATATATTATATTTTTGCAGTAATAATGAGAACAATACTCACCTTTTTTTTCAGTGTATCATAATATGTATCCAATTCAGTTTGAAAAAATTTATCTTTTAAAACCTTATATATGCACTGCCCTAAGCTAGTATTTTAAACTACAAAGACAATTTGGTTTCTACTAGCTTAAGTATAACAGAGACTACTGTAGGTCAGAACTAGTGTCTCACTCAGCTAACTTAACCTATACAATTATTTAAAATAAAGATGTATGTAGTACTTCATTCAACTTGCCAAAAAGGTTTTCTTTTAAGATTTCAACATGGTCAGTAACAGATTTATTTCAGAACTCAATTTGTCATGTTTTATAAACTTTTTAAAACACAAATTTCTAAACTAATGAATACAGAGATTTCCTTTAGGGCACTTGAAAACCCTAACTTGGGCTGACAGAATACATTCAAAAATACTGGACCATGAATTCTTCTTGAAAGACCTTCTCACATAAACATAATACATGAAATACAACTGTTCGGACAAATAGATGGTAAAGCATGAATGTCAGCAGTACAGGAATGTGTACTACTTTGAATTTAACATTCAACTCTAAAAGCTGGACTTCAATACATGTTTAAAAATAGAAGAAACTTTCTTTTGAATTTAGATGACTTATATGTGGCAATGTAAAATAGTTCAGTATTAGGTCTAATTACTAAATAAATGAAACAGCAATTTGACCTCCAATTTTTTTATTTTTTGGTATAGCAAATCTCATTGTACAAGTCTTTGTACATGCTGTCACTGACTCTTGCGATTTGTTCTCAAGTCACAGAATTTTGGCTGGATCTGGAACCAGTCTCAAAGTGATACAAGAAGCTCCAGTCCCCTCACAAACTTCAGCCCAGACACCCACTTTCCTGCCTCCTGAGGAAGAGTAGCTCAGACCTTCTTCTATTCACATTAGAGAAGGAACTGGAGCAAGGTCGTTGGTCCGTGATGCCCCTTATACCCTTGGTTGGGAGCACAAGGCAGCAAAGGGAGCAGGCATGGACCAACAGACACTGCTACTGAAAAGTTTCCAGTCTGAGGGGCATGGAGCACATGCACACCCACAGTGAGTACCCACAGGGACCAGCACTGTGAAGGGAGTGAAGAGGACCCCAGGCAGCTGCCCACCCAGGCCTGGCAGAATGGACATGGGGCGGGGGAAGAGAAAGGGGGGAATGACACAAAAATTAATTCATTAGAATGGGGGATAAGCTGGAAGATCCAGGCTACCTTACTCAATAAATCTGGCAGAGTTTATGACCCTAATTGCCTCACATACAGTGGAGGTGGGGAGGGGAAATACAAAGATCTTCAAACAGACCAAAAACTCTACATAATTTTTTAATCTCATAATTTGTGAGCCAGTCTCACATGATTTATAAGTGTGACTGGAGATTTTTGAACTTTCAGGGCTGGCAATAATGTATAACACAGACACTGCAAACCAATAATACTGTCGTCTCTACATTTTCCTAATTTATTTTACATAAATGTCATTTTAAATCTTTACCCACTGTGTTCCAAGGTTACCACAACAGCAAATGGCCTGTAAATAAACTTAGGAAAGTAACAAACACTACTGTCTGCAGGCTTCAGAAAACATGCACTTCTCTTGGTTTTATCTGGTGTCCTTGTGTACTGGCAGCTGTGTAATTACAGGACACTGAAGACACTGTAAATAAATTATTTATAGTACCAGAAGCATGGACTGTTATGGACTAAATGCATCTTCAAATGAAATTTGTTTTTAAAGCTAGTCAGAATGAAATGCTTCTGAATGTAAAGAAAAGAAACTAGCACAAAACAAGAGTTTATTTTATTTTCAGTCATTTTAAGGACACTTGCTTATGGTAAAACGCCTTTTTAAAGCAGTTTATACTGAGCCTGCTCAGCTTGCAATAATATCTTTACCTCAAAATCAACGTGGCCTGTGTTTACTGAAGCAGAAAATTATCTGACTTGCTTCAGATGTATTTGGTATTTAATGTTGTGTACAGGTGTTTTTACATCAGTTCTGTGTGCAAGGAGGGGGAAAAAGCTTTGCCTTAGAGTTAAAACGAAGCAGTAGATTTAACTTTTACAACCTTGACATTTTATTTATGGTCCATATTATAGCCATACAAAACTCTCTGTGCTTTGGCTTTACCTATTTTTACAGGACTTAACATTTTTAATCATTTTACACCTGTATTGTCTCCACATTGAACATTTGGTCATATAGGACTCTCGGACTCCAACCCAAGACACAAAAAGACAGTTATCAACTTTTCTCCAATTCCCCTAGGGAAAAAAAATCCCAAACCTAAACACCTACACCGTAGGTCTTTGCAAACCTGGCACCCTGGTGTGTGAGCAAGACATCATGGTGAATAGTGGCCTGACTCGTTATGAATAGAAGTATGAGAAAGACTGATTGTTTACAGTGATTGGCATTAATGAGACGGTCTCAAAAAACACACTGCAGATCATCAAAAGCCTCCAGTTTCTAGAGAAGAAAATATAGGTGATCTTCTTGGAGATCCTTCCTATCTCATGAGTGAGAGAAGATAGACCTTATGAGGAGAGGCTGAGGGAACTGGGATTGTTTAGTCTGCAGAAGAGAAGAATGTGGGGGGATTTGATAGCTGCTTTCAACTACCTGAAAGAGGGTTCCAAAGAGGATGGATCTAGACTGTTCTCAGTGGTATCTGATGACAGAACAAGAAGTAATGGTCTCAAATTGCAGTTGGGGAGGTTTAGGTTGGATATTAGGAAAAACTTTTTCACTAGGAGGGTGGTGAAGCACTGGAATGGGTTACCTAGGGAGGTGGTGGAATCTCCTTCCTTAGAGGTTTTTAAGGTCAGGCTTGACAAAGCCCTAGCTGGGATGATTTAGTTGGGAATTGGTCCTGCTTTGAGCAGGGGGTTGGACTAGATGACCTCCTGAGGTCCCTTCCAACCCTGATATTCTAGGATTCTATGACCTAGACAGCAGATGATACTTGAGGTTAAGCATTGTCTAGGTAAGTGGTATAAAGTATAGGGGTTTGGTTTTGTTGCACAATGGACTATCTTCTATAAGGAGATAAAGATGTATGTCTTGGACGACCTCTGAATTAACAATAACACTGCTATATTCTTTCCTGAATACACAATTTATTCTTCTGGCACCTCATGCCATGAAAATTAGTTGCCAAATGCAAATAGCACATTTTCACAGAGTTGTATTGCTAGGATACCAGTCTGAACTTTGAGGGATAAGGCCTCAGTGAAGCAAACAAAAGCTCAGCTCTAGAAGCTATTGCCCTCTTTTTTTTTTTTTTAAATCAAAGTGTGACAGAATTGCAGACACTCAGCAGGAGTGGCTGAGTCTATTTGTTTACCTGTGTTGGCAGATGGGGGCTTAGGTCACTTGATTATATTAACAATAGTGAAACATTACTTTCAAGGTAATGTAGGAAGAAATTGATTACTCTGGAACCAATCCAAATAAAGGGACAAAACTTGCATACTTTTATTAATCGTTTATTCTTATAAGGGCTTGTCTACACTGTGAAGTTGTCGACAAAGGTTTTGTCCTTCATGGGTACTTAAAAAAGCCCCCCCGCGAAAGATAAAAGTTTTGCCGACACAAGTGGCCATGTGAACGTGGCTTTGTCAGCAGGAGCGCTCTCCTGCTGACAACGCTAATGAGGCTTGCGGGGCTGGAAGTATTTTGTCGGTAAAAGTACCAAAAGCAAGTGTTTACACATGCTGACGTTTAGCAACAAGGCAGCCTTGTCGCTAAAAGCTGCATGGTGTAGACAGCCCTTAGACCTGCATTTCTTGGCCACTAAATCTTCATTGCCTTTATTGCCATGTAGTTCTGAAATTCTAGCATTTTTGTTAGACTCCACAATCACTGACGCCAGTTCACACTCACCATCAATCTAACTTCATGGTAACATTTTAGTATACCCTTATCAGGCACTAGATATCAGGCTGAGGAAAGCCAATTCCCCATCACAAATATATTGATATGGCAAGAAGGACAAAGTCTACATGTTCATTCTTTCCAAAAAGGTGCAGAGAAAACTATCACCAACTGATATTTGGAAATTATTTTTACTGAAGTTGCAGTTTTTGATCCAGACCAGCACAGTAGAAATATTAACTGTAGCATGTGAAGCATAGAAATCCCCATAGGATAGGTTTTTAGCATGTTGAGCAAGAAAAAACTGCTGAGTTCAAATGCTTGTCTACACACAAAAATCGTACTGCATTAACTATGCTGCTATAGTTAAGTCAGTGCAGTCCCCCTAGTGTGGGCACAGTTATTCTAGTATAAAGATGCTTCTACTAAGATAGGGGAAGAAGAAATAAGCTGTACCAATGTAACTATGTCCACATCAGTAGCTGTATTGGTATAGCTTTTGGCAGAAATATCACTCCTAACCAAAACAGTTATACTGGTTCCAAAATATTATGTGACGCCCATAGAAATAAGTATTTTCCTCCTCTCCCCACTGACCCCATCCCTTCCTGCAGTCCCCACCAGTTTTTGTTGCCCTGCTTTTGGAAATACAAAGCAGGCAGAGTGGAGAGTATAGCACTAATACATTCCCTTTAATGTGAGGACCTTCTTTGGAGCTCATGGAAGTGAAGGAAAATTAAATGGGGAGAAAGAGAGAGAACACCACACTTTTTCCCTCACTGCACGACTTCATCTTTGGCTTACAGCTCATCTGAGTCAAGGTGGTTAAGACTGCCCAAGTGTGATGGTAGCTTTAACATTTAGGACTGGTCTACACAGTGCAACAATGCACACGAGAAAGGGTGTAAAATTGTAGAGGGCTTTGAAGTGTTGAACTCTAACAGCTTTGTGTTGACCCCACCGATATGCTCTAAAAGGTTCCTAGCGTGCATGAATGTAGTCCTGTTTGAAAACAATACAACATAATACATACTTTTAAGAGTGCATCAGTTGGGTCAACACAGGGCAGTTAGAGCTCAATACTTTTCTACAACTATACACCTCTTCTGATGTGCATTGCTGCACTGTGTAAACAAGCTCTTAGACACTGAATGGTTTCACATACAATTCAAAGAACACTGGAATTAAAGATTTTAAAAGTCAGAGACCAGTGTGCTAACTCTCTGTGCTACCTAGCTATTCCTTCCATCTGGAGTTCTCATCCTATTATACATTTAAGCAGCTTATGTGTGTAACTGCTGGGGATGCTGTATTTACTAACATACTGCTGTGCTGAGACTAATTTGAAGCTACCGTTCGTAAAGATTCTCCTGAGGGGGAGGGGAGAACTTCCTTCACAGAAGCTAAAGTAACCGTGCATAGAATCCGTGCCAAAACGACAAGAAAATCTAAAGTAGCTTATTCTATAAACAGTATACAAGAAGTGCTTCAGTGGATAAGCACAAACAACTGAATCACAGAAGTCTTTCCTTAAATGAACCGAGTCTGTACTGCTTTATACTCTGTGTGTGGGTGTGTGTATAAATAAATATGACATTAGAGAGTGAATGTCAGGCAGAAAAATGAATTAGCCTTTTATTGAACAAAAATGGGGAAATAATGGAATTGTACCTTTTAGCATTTTTTTTTTAAGGCAGAAAAAAATTAGGAAAAAACAACAACTGAACATTGAGTTTAAAAGCCTCTATAACAACTGGGAATCTCTGCAGTCATGCTGCTTCATATTCTGCTGACCATGGTTAGACTATTATAAAAGAGTTTGATCTTGTTGATCAACTTAAGAACTCTATTCAAGCCTTCACAGTAAATCTAGTTTTTTATGACAATTTCTTCCTGAACTGACGAGATACAAGGTATTTACCAAAAGGGGATTTCAATGTTTCTGAAATGTGTGTGTGTTTGGGGGTGGGGAGGGTAGCTTACATTTTAAAGTTGTATCAAAGTAGAGACCTCTGTTCCATTTTTCAAGGTATTCAAACACAAGTCTAGTCTTCTTAAAATAAATGTTAATTTTAAAGCAAGTTTCAGTTATGGCAAATGGAAAGTTTTCAACAGACACAGACACACATACTTATTATTTGATCTGCCATAGTCTCAGCATGCAATCATGATGCCTGGTGACATATTATAAAAACTTGAATATAACAACATTCAAATGGCTCTTTACAACCATAAATAAGATATTAATTCAGATATTCAATGTCCATATTCCACCTTCAGGTTATGAAGAGATTTTATTGCCCCCCGCCAAATTAAATGCCTCTTATACTTGAGCATTTATATTATTTTAATGAAACAACTTAAATTGCCCAAAGCCCTAGATAGTTTGATCAGTAAGGTGCTTTTTGTACATGAATATATTCAGATCTGCCCCTTCACTTTTGTCTCCAATTTTAACTGAACATAGTGCTTATGAAAGATGCTGCATTAAACAGCAATGTAGACCAAATCTTTTCTCCATAAGTAATATATAGCACAGGTAGCGACTGCACAAGCTTCCCTCCACCATGCAGCCTATGTGCAGATATGCTATTCTAGAGTAACTAGCTCTGAGGAGGAGTTGATCAGAGTTTTCATGACCATTCAAATACTTGGCGTCTATGCTTATAAAGCCAGCAATGATACCAATTAGTGTCAGCTTAAATTGACATATTATATAATAGGAACTGGACACAACTCATTTCCTAACCAAAAAGCCATCAGATAGCAATTAGCTTCAGTCATTATCAGCCTTGTTAGGATCGGAACCAATGTTTTAGAAGTTCAAGGCTCCATAACCCATTATCAATCCCTTGGGTCATCCCTTCCCGCAACTACTTCCTTGCCACAGAGTTCTGAAATAGTCTAAACTGAAGTTCTTTCCTATCGCTATCTGTCAAAACCCATTACATCCTTTCTGGTATACATGTCTGATACAACTATTCATAGGAATTTGAAGTATTAGGTATCTACATTACAGGAAAAAAAAACAGACAGTTGCCAGTTCCTACCTTAGTGCATCAGCTCCATAACCATTTACAATGGTCACTGGATCAGGATAGTTCTTCTTGCGTTTGCTCATTTTTTGGCCATCACTAAAAAAAACAAATGCCAAGTGTGGGGAATGAGTTCTTAGGACTCTGACAACACAAGAGTTGCAACCAAGTATCCTTTTACATCCAGCTTCCTTTCCAAATAATTGATTAAAACTCAAATCTGATTGTCACAATATGTTTACAGTTACCCATGCCACTGTCATGCACTCAGCACACTATTTCAGCGTGACGGACAATTCCAGAGCACTGAGAAAATCTGGAAGCAATAGGCTCCTAAATTACAGACTCAATTAGAAGAGTCTATCTTCCTCTGAGAAATTAAGGTGCATAATAAGGTGCAAGAGGATAAAAACAAAACATTTGCTTTGGATCAGTATCATCATCCTGAAGATGTGGCAAGTTATGACACTGAAAAATATATTTACTGTTATAAAAAATATATAAACCTCCAAATCAACATGTAGCTTTTAAACAACAGGGTATCCTTCCTTGTGTACAATGGCATATCATTTCTTTCCTCAATTCCATCCAGTTTTAATTAGCTTTGTGGCTGATAAGTAAGGGCAGATATTCCTGTGAAGAACTAGGCATTATTCCCGGATAGGAGACAGAAATGTCCCTCTCTGACAGGCAGTTAAATTCATCTTCTGTAACGTTGCTACTTTGTGACAAGTTTCTCTCTCATTGGTAGCCAAAACTGACCTAACTATAACCACTATGTACTCCTAGGCTACCAAATGTCTCACTTGTGATTTAGAGTAACATATCTGAACCCATTACAACGAGGGGACAATAAAAAGCTGTTCAGTAAAGAAAACTAATATACTAACCTAGCAAGAACCAGCCCATTTACAATTACATTCTTGAAAGGCGGCTTCCCAAAAAGAGCTGTGGATAGCACCAGGAGAGTATAAAACCTGAAACAAAAAAGTGATAACTTTATCAGACAGTTCAAACCATATTCTAGGCACGTTATGCTAAAAGCACCATGCTGTCAATTACAAATCAAATTTCAATTAAGCTGGATTTATTCACTCTAGCACATTAGAATTAAAAAACATCTGAGTGGACATATAACTGGAAAATATCCATTAAAATCAGCTTATTGTACAATTGCTTTCTTGCTGTGCAGTATATACTATTATTTCTCCAAATATTACACACAAGTAATAGAATACTAATAAATGACAGTGAAACATTTTGGGAATAATTAGCAAGGTTGGGAGACAAGACAGTGGAGAATTTTCCCTTTAAGTAATAGATTTTTAAAATCCACAAAATATAAATTAAATATATATATTTATATAAACAAAAATAACGAGGAGTACTTGTGGCACCTTAGAGACTAACAAATTTATTTGAGCATAAGCTTTCATGGGCTAAAACCCACTTCATTGGATTCATGCAGTAGAAAATACAGTAGGAAGATGTATATACACACAGAGAACATGAAAAAATGGGTGTTGCCATACCAACTCTAATGAGACTAATCAATTAAGGTGGGCTATGATCAGCAGGAGAAAAAAAAACTTTTGTAGGGATGGTCCATTTCAAAAAGTTGACAAGAAGGTGTGAGTAACAGTAGGGGAAAAAATTAGCATGGGGAAATAGTTTTTACTTTGTGTAATGACCCATCCACTCCCAGTCTTTATTAAAGTCTAATTTAATGGTGTCCAGTTTGCACATTAATTCCAATTCAGCAGTTTCTTGTTGGAGTCTGTTTCTGAAGTTCTTTTGTTGGAGAATTGCAACCTTTAGGTCTGTAATTGAGTGACCAGGGAGGCTGAAGTGTTCTCCGACTGGTTTTTGAATGTTATAATTCTTGACGTCTGATTTGTGTCCATTTATTCTTTTACGTAGAGACTGTCCGGTTTGGCCAATGTACATGGTAGATGTGCAGATGAATGAGCCTCTGATGGTGTGGCTGATGTGATTAGGTCCTATGATGGTGTCCCTTGAATAGATATGTGGACAGAGTTGGCAACAGGCTTTGTTAGAAGGATAGGTTCCTGGGTTAGTGTTTTTGTTGTGTGGTTGCTGGGGAGTATTTGCTTCAGGCTGGGGGGCTGCCTAAGCGAGGACTGGCCTGTCTCCCAAGATCTGGGAGAGTGAGGGATCGTCCTTCAGGATAGGTTGTAGATCCTTAACGACGCGCTGGAGAGGTTTTAGTTGGGAGCTGAAGGTTACGGCTAGTGGCGTTCTGTTACTTTCTTTGTTGGGCCTGTCCTGGAGTAGGTGACTTCTGGGTACTCTTCTAGCTCTGTCAATCTGTTTCTTCACTTCAGCAGGTGGGTATTGTAGTTTTAAGAATGCTTGATAGAGATCTTGTAGGTGTTTGTCTCTGTCTGAGGGATTGGAGCAAATGCAGTTGTATCTTAGCCCTTGGCTGTGGACAATGGATTATGTGATGTGGTCTGGATGAAAGCTGGAGGCACATAGATAAGTATAGCGGTCAGTAGGTTTATGTTATAGGGTGGTGTTTATGTGACCATCGCTTATTAGACCATCACTTGTAGGGTCCAGGAAGTGGATCTCTTGTGTGGACTAGTCCAGACTGAGGTTGATGGTGGGATGGAAATTGTTGAAGTAATGATGGAATTCCTCAAGGGCTTCTTTTCCATGGGTCCAGATGATGAAGAGGTCATCAATGTAGCGCAAGTACAGTAGGGGTGTTAGGGGACGAGAGCTGTGGAAGTGTTGTTCTAAGTCAGCCATAAAAATGTTGGCATACTGTGGGGCCATACGGGTACCCATAGCAGTGCCACTGACTTGAAGGTATACATTGTCCCCAAATGTGAAATAGCTGCGGGTGAGGACAAAGGAAAAAGGACACTAAACTATCTAAACTACTACATTCCACAAGGGGCCACAACAGTGGTTCCCTTAACTCACCCAACAATATTGTTAATCTAACCAGCTATACTCTTAGCCCAGCAGAAGAGTCTGTCCTATCTCGGGGCCTCCCCTTCTGCCCCTCTACCCCCATGAACATGATACAGTTTTTTGTTGACCTGGAATTCTACTTTCGAAGTCTCCGACTCAAGGAATATTTCCAACACACCTCTGAACAGCACACTAATCCACAGAAACCTATTCACAAATAGGATTCTTGTCAGAGGCCTGGGCCTGTGCAACTCTTTATTTTTAAATAAGTTAAGGGTGTGGCACAGCCTTGTTAGCTAAGGGAGAATATCAAATACATCAGCAATCTACAGAGCTAAAGCTAACACAGCCTTTAAATGAAAGATGATTTTATGAAAACTAATTGACTCAGACCAAGCCACAGAAGGTTATGCTTCAAAACTGTTTATTAGCATAAGATTTAGAGAAGAAATACTCTGCTGAAAGAAAGGTTCATTTGTATCCTCTGAAGTGGCTAGATCTCAAAAAGCTGCATAGAATTGAAAACACATCTGTGGCACTTGAATATCCAAGACTTGGTAAACGTTGCTTGGGTGCATTATTGCATTTATAAAACGGCTTAGATGAAAGCTGTGATTCTTATTCCCTAGAGAGGCTTTCAACTCACATTATCATCTCAGGGCGCACACCCCTCTAGGCTGTAAAACCTCATAACCAACCAAATTACAATGTAACTTACAAACCTTTATCAAACATTCACACATACACAAAAAGTAAAATACAAATCTTTGCCATTTTAAGCTACTTTCCCATTCTTTACTCCTTGTCCATAATTCTCTACCCTCCTCCTTACATCCCACCCCCACCCTTTTTTCCTCCCTCATCTTTAGTCTTCAAAAGAAAAAAAAACCTCAATCCTGAGCTTTTGCCCATATGACCAAGGCAAATCAAAACTAAAGAGACTGCATACTAGCTGATTCTTCCCTCAGCTGGTATGAATACCCAACTGACAAAACAGTAATGGGTTATGGCATGTAAATATACATGCAAAACAAACAACAAACTGATCCCAACAACAGCAATTGTCATGGAATGACAACAACAGTGTGGGCATGTCTACCCTTACCTCCGGAGCGATCGATCGATCCGGGGGGGCGGGGGTCGATTTATTGTGTCTAGTGAAGACGCGATAAATCAACCACCGAACGCTCTCCTGTCGACGCTGGTACTCCAGCAGAGTGAGACGCATAGGCAGAGTTGACAGGCGAGTGTCAGCAGTCGGCCTACCGCAGTGAAAACACTGTGGTAGGTAGATCTAAGTACCTAGTTGAAGTTGCGTAACTTAGATCAATCCCCACACACACACACCGTAGACCAGGCCTGTAAGGCATTTCTATTTTAAAAGCAAAAACTGACTTTGACTAGAAGGAGCTTCAATGTTTTTTTGGTTGTTTTTTTTTTTTTTTTTTTTTATAGGAGACTGGTACATGAGGGTTACGCACTTTGAGGTGGCACATGCAGAAATTTTTTAGTGATTGAAGAAACTTCTCCAGAGACATTAAGTTAGATAGTTCAGTTTCTTAAAAAGCTGAAGAGAAGAATACCCACAATCATACTGGACAGTGTATCTGGAATTAATTGAAACATGCCTGGTGTATAGTGTTGGGAATATAGTGCTAATACTAATTGCTTGCAGTAGTAAATGTTATGATTTTAATGACAACCACTGTTGTCATTTCAAAATATCATCTACATATTCCTATTCATGATCATTCTGTGGTTTGATTTGCTTTATAGACACTACTTGGTGGTTTTAAGTTTTACATTTATAAGATGCTTTTGATATGCACATCTATAAACCAATTAAAAACATGCCTTTCATAACAGCCAACAGACAGCCAACACTGGTAAAACATTCTGTATAAACATGTACAAGTTGGGTGGGGTTGGGGTAAAGTCCCATATTACCCCAACACTAACAAACCTCTGTCAGAATTTAAAGGCCTGGTTAAGCAGTTAATTCTGGTATGAGGACCTACAGGTAGGGCCAAGACTGTCGTACAAAATGTGCTGTTTTAAATATTAGCCAAACTGAGAAAGACGCTTCCATGTCTAATACATTAAGTAGAGTTACCAATGCTCAAAGAAAAAAGAATGTTAAATGACAAAGGGCAGCATTCTGCCTGAAATAACTGTTTGCTTGTGACTGAGAAATCACAATTTTAAAGATATCTACGTTCTAACAGTTTTACAAGGTTTTGCAAATACAGTCTATTTAAAGCATCAATATTTCAGAGTTGACTGGACCATTGGCCATTTAGCAGTGTTGCCATTTTAGCACGTCATAACTAGAGAAGGATATATTCATTGGCATTTCCCAGAATCTCAATCTTTCACAAGTATAATGAAGATATTGGGGAAAAGTTAACTAAGGGCTGGTCTACATTAAAGAGGTAAGTTGATCTAAATTACGCTAGTTCAGTTACGTAACTGAGGTCAAGGTAACTCCTGTTGACATAGCTTCCACCTCTCAGGGACATGGAATACAGATGTCAACAGGAGAGCGCTCTCCTACCAACTTAGAATGTCTTCACCAGACCTGCTAAATCGACACCACTGCATCAATCTAGCCCCTAGAGTAGACATGGCCTCAGTGTAATCCAGCTTTATAATGAGGATGAAATCTAGCAACTGTCTAGTACAGTCTGATGTCACCATCATTCCAGAGGAACAATCCTAATCTTAATTCATTTTTCTGTCTGAAAATTAATAGCTTTATTGGGAAGGTAACAGGCTAGCACTGCCTATTTGAAAAACACCACCTTGTTAGCAGATCATCATCTTGGGAAATGTTTGTGGGTTCTCATGACTTTCTGAAGCAATTGGCTTAATAGCCTCCTAAATAGAAGGAAGGTGACAGCAGCTCTCAAGGGAGTAGGATCTAAGATGCAGCTCAGTGGTTCTGAGGGCGGAACCTTAAGAGTAAACCAAGCCTGGAGAGAAGGCTTGAGGTGAACTTTATGCTGCTGTTAATAAAAACTAACCCCATGAAGCAATCTACCCAGGCGTATACAGTTTGAAAATCTCCACATCTGGCAGCAGTTATGTAGCCTACAGAATATAAAGTGAATTGGCAGGCTCAGTCCAATACCCAATGGATCTACGTCCATATCACAAAAATCAAATCACAATTGGCATTACAGGTGGCCTCTCTTTTGAGATTGACAAAGACAGACTCAGTCTGGAGACAGACCACTCATAAACTCCCCCCAAGTCTCCCTCCAAAAAATGCTCTCTCCAGATCAGGCTCTACACCCTTTAATATGAGAAAGCTTGTAAAGGTGCTGCTCAGATGGCAAAACTTAGTGTTTGGTGCTGCATATTTACCAACTTTCATGAACACTAATCATACTGTGGTAGTGTTTTTAAAAAAAAAAATAGAAGAGAAACTAGGAAGTGTGCTAATTTAAAATAGGTTTGTAAATTATAGTGGCCTCACATTTAGATTATTACACTGACAATATAAAAATTCTTCCTGTGTAAAAGTGTACCAATGTTCTTCAGTGATACTACCAGATTTTATTTCAGGAACTGTCCTACTGGATCAGACTAGTGGTCAACCTCATCCAGTATTCTATCTCCAGCAGTGGCAACAGCCAGATATTTAAAAGGATGGCCTAAGAACCCTAAAGTAAGCATATGTGGAATAATCTGCTCCCCACATTGGTTTCATCCTGTTCTCTAATAGTCAGATTGGCCTAAAATCTGAAGCACAAGGCTTAATTCCTCTTCCAGATATTTTGTCATTAATTAGGACACTTTTGATATCCATATTGATACCACATCCCTTTTTAAAATCTTGTAAAATTCTTGGCCTCAACCACTTTTGTGGCAATGAAGTCCACAGCTAAGTTACACACTGTGTGAAAAAGTATTTCCTTTTGTCAGTTTTTAATTTCCGCACTTTTTAATTTAATTGACTGTCCCCTTGTTCTTGTATTATGAGGCAGGGAACAGAACCTCCCAATCTATCTTCTCTATATTCATTGTTTTATCTACTTCTATCATGTTCCCTCTCATTTGTCTCCTTTCTGAAGTAAACAATCCCAGGCTTTTTCATCCGTCTTTATGAGAGTTTTTCCAGGCCTTTGATCATTCTCATTGCTCTTCTCAGAACTACATTTAGGTTTGCAATATCCTTTTTGAGATGGGGCGACTAGTACTGCATATACTATGACAGGTGAGGCCGCACCAATGATTTATATAAAAGTGTTAGAATATTGTCCATGCTGCATCTCATTCCATAGGAGTGTTAACATGTTAGCTTTTTTTGATCACAGCTGCATGTTGGACAGAGATTTCCATTGAGCTCTCTACAATGATTCCCAGGTCCCTTTCTTAAACTGACACTTAATACAGAAACCCTTGTTTTAAAATAAATGTATATTCCATATATATATGATCTATTTCTAGGACTTTTACGAAATACAGTATTGCATAAAAACTAATAAATTAAATTAGGGAATCTGGGATCAGTGCTTAGTAACAATGTCTACAAAATTACTTGAGGAATAGTGTGCGAAGAATAATCAGGACCTGTAGGAAGTTGTGTCTCAAAGTAACAAGGGATCAATTCTCTTCAATGTTGGGATTCACTGTATTAAATATTCTTTATTAATAATCATTCTGATAGTGTACAGTGAATAATAACACAATATATATGCATGGGAAATACAAACTGAAGTAAGATCTTATCAGGTGGGCGAGCAGGTGGCAAATGGAGTTTAATGTAGTAAGGAACAAAATAGTAAAAGTAATTTTAGGGTTAACGGAACAAAATTAGAAAGGACTAATGAAGAAGAATACTTCAGAATTGTAATAAATAATTAATAGAATTTTACATATAGTGTGAGACTGCAAATATGGGGTAGTAATGTTGAAAAGAGTGTTGACGGTGTATAAAGTTTTGGTGAGGATCCATTTAAAATACTATCCACTGCTTTGAACAGAGTTCAAAGTACAGTTCTACTCTGCAAAGGAACCAAATTTCTGTGAAGGTTCTGGTCTCAGTGATTTTGTGTTAAGTATACTCAATTGGCAAATAAAATAGGTGTTGTTTTTTTTAATTGCCAGCCTTCAAAGCAAAACCTGGAATTTGGCAATCAAGTTTGGTTCTTTCCATCTCACGCATCACCACCAGAAATAAAGTATTGCAAGGTTAAATTAGGCCTTCATTTATACCTATGCAACTTTTCTGTATTCATATCATGCCCTCAATGATACCTGTTCCACTACCTTTTAGAAATTAAACCTAATTCATTTTCTCTAATCTCAGAGATTTGCAAAAATACAAATGACTGGAATTGAATAAACAAGTCTATTATATACAAAATAATGCTGAATTTAGCTCACTTAGTCCTGACTGACTTAGAAACGTAACAGATCTGTTTACTGTGCAAGTACCACTTCAATATAGTGAACTATGCTAATTTGGGACGATGGAAGGAAAGTCTAGTTAAGAAAGGTTTGTAAAACTAAGCATAGTCAACCTCAAAACTAAGACTTCAAGGACACATAATTATAACAGACATTCCTAAATGGGACAAAAAGACCAAAAACTAAATATTATACATAAGAAATTACCAGGGACAAACCTGAGATTAGAGAAAAATTTAGCTTTACATCAGGAAAGGTTTGTTTGGCCACGGAAATATCAGTAAATGGAGCAGTTCACAACATTGTGGAAGCAAATTTAAGTCTAGACGTTTATATTTTTGAAAAGGAGTGTCTCCTACTAGTCACATAAAGGTTGACTTAGTTACACTTTTGGCCCTTTCCCAAACTAACACAGAACCATCTAGGGCATGGGGTTTACTGGCTTACTCATCAGGTATGAAATACCTACCATCCCCAGAAAAAGTTTTTGTCTCAGCTCAGTAAACTCAGTCTTTCCTCCTTTTATGGTAAATAAACTGAATTCTGCGCAGTTTACTTTGTGGCAAATTTCTCAATGAGAATATCCAATGGCAAGTCTCAGAAAGAATAAGAGATTGCCCTGGTATTTGCTGACTACTTCCCTCCCACCACTGACGTAGCTGCATTTTAGTGAAAGCTGTATGCTTATACACCTCTACCCCGATATAACGCGACCCGATACAACACAAATTCGGATATAACGTGGTAAAGCAGTGCTCCGGGGGGGGGGGCTGCGCACTCCGGTGGATCAAAGCAAGTTTGATATAACGCAGTTTCACCTATAACGTGGTAAGATTTTTTGGCTCCCAAGGACAGTGTTATATCGGGGTAGAGGTGTAGTTTGCACATCACTTAGGGATGGTTCATATGTTAAATACACTCTCTCTCTCTCTCTCTCTAAAATCTTGAACAGAGTATATTACCATCCTCTGGTTTGGTCAATGCCTTCAGCAATGAAGTCAGCAGGAAAGGCATCTTCAAATTCTTTTCTGTTCTCAAATGGATAATGGACTTGTGCGTAAGGCATGCTCCCACTCTCAAACCAACAATCGAAGACTTCAGAAACACGGTGCAACATTCCTTTTCCACAGCGTGAAGGGATGGTTAGATGATCAATGCTGTAAGAGAAAAAGACGGACAAACGCTAATCCAAATACTAAGAACTTTGATATAATAGAACTTAATCCATATTATGGTTATGCATTAGACAGAGAACAAAAACAACAACAACTCAGTTTCACCGTGATTTCCAACAGGCCAAGATTTCATATAAAAAATTTTAGAGTTTAAAATGGCTTTGTACATTTTGTATCAATCTCAAATTGAAGTTCCATAAGAATATAACAATGACCATACTAGGCCAAACATGTGGTCCATCTAGCCCAGTATCCTGTCTTCTGACAACAGCTGGTGTCAGATGCTTCAGAGGGAATAAACAGAACAGGACAATTTATAGAGTTATCCATCCTTTAACCCAGTCCCAGATTCAGCAGTCAGAGGTTTAGGGACAGCCAGATCATGGGGTTGCATCCCTAACCCTCTTGGCTAATAGCCATTGATGGACCTGAGCTCCATTAATTTATCTAATGCTTTTTAGAACCGAGTTATTCTTTTGGCCTTCATCACATCCCCGGCTACAAGTTCCAAGAGTTGACTGTGCGTTATTGTGAAGAAGCACTTCCTGATATGTTTGTTTTAAACCTGCTGCCTATTAATTTCCAAGAAAGAAACATTTGTATACTTAATACAGTATACATAAAGCCATTCTAGTTTCCTCCATATGCTCCTAAAATCTAAATGATTATTCAGGTTTAAGACAATAATAACTAACATTTCTGCGTGCTACTCCCTAACAGTTGCTAATTAACTATAGGAGCAGTTCATGCTGGTATATGTTCTCAGTGACTGACCTTTCTCTGTGGAGATCAGTGACTTTCACTCCTGACAGCTCTTCCAGTTCTGCCACTGACCCAATGCAAACCACCTGTTAAAAGATAGTAAAATACTTTAGAACCAATTGAATGGATATTTTAAGAGATATTCCATAATACTGTGCTATTATGTATCACTTTCAAGTACAATACAGACCTATAAACTATAAGTTAAATTTACCCTTTTACACGGAAACCCTGCAACATTTTATAGTTGTTTTCACTTTGGGAAAAAATTATTTAAATCCAAAACCCAATATATATTATTTATATAAAACACACAATACTTAGCACTTCAACAACGCCTTCCATCCAAAGATCTTGAATCACTTTACAAACCTGATTATCTCATTTTATATTTAGAAAAAGAGGCCAAAGAGGTTAAATAATTTGCCTAATCACAGAGATGAGCAGTGGTAAAATTTGGCACAGAACCCAGATATGCTGATGCTTAGTCTCCTGCTCTGACCACTAGAAAATGCTGCTTTCCAAGGGAGTCAAAATAGTCTTTACCTACAAACATGAACTGCTGCATAATGTCATTAACCATTTAAACTGGAACCATTAGCAAAATGGTTAGATGGGAACTAGCTAAGATCCAGAAGTGACACTCATGTTCTAAATCAGTATTTCCCAAACTTTTTTGGGTGATGACAGCTTCTAAGTCAAACTTTCCACAACACCCGATATTTACTATATGAAAGTAGAGTTAAAAATGTGTAAGTGATCACCTTTAGCCCAGTGGTTCACCCATCTGGGATGTGGGAGACCCAGGTTCAATTCCCCCCTCTTCCTGATGTGGAGCAGAAATTTGAATTTATATTTCCTACACTGCAGGAGAATGCACTAATGACTGGGCTATGGGATATTCTGGAGCAGGTCTCTCGCAGTCTCTCCTATTGAAGCTGTTACACTGTGTATAAATGCTTAGTCACTGGAGCAGGAACTTGAACTTGGGTCTCCAACATCCTAAGTGAGTGCACTAACTACCAGGCTATAGGGACATTCTCTGTCCTTGCCTGAGAGTTGACAACATCCCTTTCACATGTCTAAGAAAAATGGGATTTAGCACTTCAGATTAGCAACAATTAGCATTTTATCAGACTTTTAAACTATGTGTCTAGATAAAATGCTCCCTATTTATTAGTGCTTTTAGAGGCTGGTATTTCAATGTACAAGTAGCGTTTTGACTCCATATAAAAGAGCAGCAAAGGGGCTTTTTAACATACCTATCCATGGACTGGAGCTGCCTCAATCCTTCTACCAACGTTTGCTTCAGCAGAAGTTGGACACTCCACATTACATTTGTTCGAGGTATAGCAGATGAAAAGGAAGTGACTCAAAAAGTGTTTTGACCAGCTTAGAGGTGACCAAGGAAGAGGCAATCCCCCCACCACCAAAATGACTTCTGACAGTCAAGGCAGGCGGATTTTCAGAAGTTTTCAAGCCTCCTTTAATACATGGTCTCCATCCATCTTAAAATTGATCTGAGTTACCAACCATTGTTTCCATCCCAAGAGCTGTCAATTCATGCTCATGAAAGAGTTTGACTATACTAAATTGCTAGGACTACCATGAGGGCATAATTTACCATCTGGCTCAATTGGGATTTTTGGGTCCTGGAAAGAGTTAAGTGAGACATATCTTATTTAAAGTGAAAATCAGAGTAATCTATCAAGGAAGAAAAATGTGTGTCCTTAAAGCATCCTGTACCCA
Source organism: Trachemys scripta elegans (assembly GCF_013100865.1). NCBI lineage: Eukaryota > Metazoa > Chordata > Testudines > Emydidae > Trachemys > Trachemys scripta. The sequence goes on from NC_048304.1 coordinate 41,246,699, forward strand.
GAAGAAAACTCACATCTGCACAACCAAACCTCCAGGAGAACCTTCCATGGAACTGATGCAGCTAGAACAGATTCACAGGGTAGACAAAAGTGGGGAACCCGGATTGGCAATTACATTTAATGGTGGGCCAGTTTCCCTTGTCCTTGTGTTATGAGAAGAGAGAACAGAAGATTCCCACCTGCCTATCAGTACCAAGCAAACCACCTAGGAGCTTTAAAAGAAACTTACAGGGAATGATTTATATGAGGAACACTTGACAAGATGAGCTAGAGGTGGCAGACTAGCAGCAACTGGACCAGGACCGGCTCCAGGCACCAGCCAAGGAAGCAGGTGCTTGGGGCGGCCAATGGAAAGGGGCAGCATGTCCGAGGAAGAGAGGGAGCTAAGGACTCGCTGCCGAATTACCACCGAAGAATGAAGCGGCGTGATTGAGCTGCCGCCGAAGTGCTGCTGATCGACTCCCCCCCCACACACACACACACTTTGCTGCTTGGAGCGACAAAAAAGCTGGAGCCGGCCCTGAACTGGACAAGTGGAAACAAAACAGACTGGGCACGGGACATAGAAAAGATTTCTTCACAGACTAAAAACAGCATAGCCAGGGATTTCCTGTGGTTAGTGCTGTTATACAAGACTACTGGCAATAAAACTAGTTGGTCAAATGCCTTAGTTGAGTGACAGGAGCTCCAAGCCACATTAAAGCATCTGAACCACATCTTCACTAAATATTGAGCAACTTCAATTAAACTGTATGCCAGTTCTTTAGAACTTAAACATTTTATCTTCCTGCTTTATGAACCTGATCATGCAGCGTTAAAAGATTTTACATCTAGTTGAAATGGGTGCTTTTCTGCTTAGTCCTTTCTTCAGAAACTTGTAGGTTTAAGCTCTCAAATCAATGATTTTCACAGAGTAATAAAAAACATAAGTTTCAAATCTCACCTTCCACTATGTGTTTCTACTACCTTATAATTATACCAAAACTTAGTGCAGCTAAAATAAAACTGTGGGAGACTAGATATTGATTTGTACTATTTTTCACTTAACTTGCAATTAGTAACCTTTCTATATATTAAATAATAAATCCACAATTTTTTTCTGATTTTAACATGAACAATATAATTGCACGCATTAAGTGTTCCTTTTTGAAGGGCACATTGTTGAGGTTCAGTAGTCTGGTATGGCTACTGGACCACAGTAAAATTAAAAAGTTTGAGTGTTTCAATGTTAACCTTTTATATTAATTTTTAAACAACATCCCCTTTCATATAAAATATGAGTGAACATAGGCACACTCCGTTTGGATTTTACTGTGGCCCAGTGGCCATACCAGATTACCAAACCTCAACACTTGCTTTCTAGCCGGTGGGTACATGCAGCCTCAGGAGAAATGCAAGATGTCTGTATGCATTAGACCATTTCTTCCCCAATGTCTGATTCCTGGAGGCTATTTTCACTAAACTGCATGGACACTAAACTCAATCTTCCAAATTAGAAAAGGAATTGTAAAAATTTCATCAGTAAAAGAGGGACAGAGATTGTAAGGAGCATTACCAGAGGCCAATATGGATACTGTAGTCTTTTGTCCAGTCTTTTTCAGCTGCAGGACCAAACTTGAAATATTTTAGCATGATACAGTACTGAACCTTTACTAGTACTAAAACCCTTACTAGTCAGTACAGAGTATTTTCATTTTGACTTGGCCATTCTGTACCCATTAGGTACAAAACTGTCAGTCATGGAAGTGGATTTTAATCCACAGGTGGGCACTCAGAGAATTACAGCAATTGCTTCCAAGGAAGAGTAATATAAGAAAATGTTTGTTTTATTTTTAGCCATCTTAATGCAGTACAACATCTGCTTCAGGGAAACATTGTTAGCATAAAGCAACCTATCAACTCTCCATGGACCACCAACAAATAGTCCAGGGATCAGTTTGAGAATCTGTGTCCTAGTTTTTCCAAGGGTCATGAAGGACATAATACTGCAAGGGAAGGATAATATACAGCTGTTGGATGCAGGTCAGGATTCACTTAGCCTAAGAATCTCCACCATCTCCCTGCTGTACAAAACCTCTCCTCATTTGATGAAACCCGTCTCATCGGTGGCCTTAGGAAGATCATGTCAAAATCAGCAAAACACCATAACAGGAGCCTGAAGCAGCTCTAAGCAGGAAAGCAAGATGGGTTAATATAAACGGTAGCTTCTCAAATTTAAGTTTTTATAGTACAGTAAGACAGCAGAGACTGCCAACATATTTGGACAATACAGCAATAGTTGTGTAAATTTTTATGGAAAACACACCTTTTTGTTTATAAAAGTAAACAGTGGGTCAAGGAAGAAATAATTTGATCTTGCTCTGTTGGGCAGTAGAAATGTTTTTAAACATAAGAACAGGGAAAGGGTGTGAGGCATAAAAGTTACTTTTTACCACATATATTTTTTCTGTTATCCTGCTTCAGCCCAGAGTGATAATATGTGTTACCTCCTTATTAGTAAGGGGGGTAGAAAGGATAAGAAGCTTCAGAATGCTATCACCACCATTCAGGCTTATATGGGCATCCTGACAACTTCACTTGTTTTCTTTTTCCATCTAATTGTGTTATCAGAATTGACTAATCAAGCTGATCCCTAGAGTAGCAGTATTTTACCTTTAAAAAAATTGAACATCTGGGTGTTTTATGAAACCAGGAACTTGGGCACTGCCCAAGTACCTTGGTATATAGTTTTGTACATTTACTTCATGCTACTAATGCTGAGACACCTTACAACTCACCCAGTCCAATACCATATATTTATATATCAGCTTTTCTGCTAATGTAGGCTTAACTTGCAAGAGAAAATTTCAGGCAGTTTGTATCTACCAGTTATACACAGACTTTTTCTTGAGTGTTAAAAATTAAAATCAAGAGCTGAAAAATAGTGACTAAAAAAAAAATCCTTCTCTTCTCAGTTTTATTTTATGATGTTATAGTTTCACTAGTTCTCCTGAGTGTAGATTCTTCCAGGATAGAGCTTAATTTAAAACATAAAAAACAAAAGAAAAATACATCTGAAATTTTACATTAGAGAGATGAAGAAAAAAGCACTACTTTTTGTCCTTTACTCGCATAGCAGTTTTAAGAACTATTAGCGGAGTACTTCAAACTGCAAAGCACTAAGACCGTTCTGTGCTCTAGGAAATTAAGCAAACCAAAGTAATATAGCAGGATTTCTTCTGTCAATAACTGGAGATTTTTGTTTTCTTACGTACCTCTTCAAAATCACTGCTGACCCACAAAGGGATAGGTGTTCCCCAGTATCGGTTCCTGGAAATAGCCCAGTCACGTGCATCTTTCAGCCAGTTTCCAAAACGTTTCTCTCTCACAAAGTCAGGAACCCTGTTACGAAAGTTAAAAGCAATTACATTATTATCTACAAATGAAACCTTTCAGTCATCTGATAGGCAGACATTACATTCATACCTCCATATCACAACAAAATTGATTTACTTTCTGATATTTGCATTAATTGGTATAGTTTCAGGTTACTGTGTTGGCCATTTGCTAGGAATTGCATTTATTACTTGTATGACCTTTGGAGAAAAAAATAATAGTATTGCTTCTTCTGACTCCTACAGATCCTCAAATGTGCTATGCAAGTGCAAGAATATTATGTTTTATTGTTCATTCTCAAAGTAATTCAATCAACATCTGTGTTAGATTAGACAAATATCTACAATGTGCCCATGGATGCATATTATACCCATACAAAAGGTAATAATGATGTTCACACTTCACTGGGATACCTTTCTTTAGAAAATTACTACTAAAAGTTGAGATAAAGATTTAGAAAAATTCACATGATCACTATCTTACAAAAACAGTTCTTAAAGAAACAATCTTTTTTGACATTAACTGAGGATTCTGATATTGCAGACATCCACCCACCCACCCGTTTCTGGCTAATGCATGAAAATCTTATAACGGGGTTATAAGACAACAATAGTTAAAAGTTCAGTTGACTAGGCTAAGTTGGCACTGTGGGCCACTGTTTAGCACCTATCACCAGCCTTTGCTCCATGGATATCACTTCTATCAATACTGCATGAGTTAGAGACTATTCCAGAGCATGGATCCTTGAGAATAAACAAAGTTCCAGATCCTCTCACTCTCCCACAAGGTCATGGCTCTTGCCCTATTCTTGGTAAAACTGTTCATGGATCTCAAATTAAAAAAAATATATATATATATATATATATATATATATATAGTCAATGGCAACACTCTTTGAAGACTTCATTACTAGCTAAATGGGCTTTGAGAGACGTTTAACTATGAGATCTGACCATATGAAATATCTTGAAGATCAAAGATAATGCTGAGGATTATACCCCATCAAGGCTAATTAATCTGATCGTTTGGTTAATAATTGGTTATTCACATTCTCTACATAGTCACAAGCCACAGCCTGCTGTATTTGTTAAAAAACTAAACAAACCCAAACCTCAGTTAGTTACCTTCTTGTAACGGTTGTTCTTTGAGCTGTGTTGCACACATCCATTCTGCTGTAGGTGGGTGCGCACCTACACTAGAAATGGGCATATACTATCACTCAAAGTAGAACTTGTGCATTTTCCAGTTCTTTAGTAAAAAAAAAAAAAACCTTTTAAAAAAGAATTATTTGTACCTGATAGAAGCACTTATACAAAAATAAAAAGAGTTGCAAGCTAAATCTTGATATAAAGACAACCTTTCAGGCTTAGGGAGAACTTTTTTGGGATTATGGGATTCACTTACATAATTCATTTGCGGCTTTACAGCTTATACACATGTAGTTACAGCTGAAGAGAATTTTAAGACATAACTGTGTTTAATTCAATTCAGTGACTATACAATGTACTAGAAAAAGTGATAACTTTTGAGGTCAACAGCATATTACTTTCATGCCTAAAGAAACATTTTAAAAGTCACAGCACATAAAAGAAGTGGTGGGTTGTAGGAAGCAGCCCTGGAACTTAAAATTCATTATGCATATTCCTTAGGAAGTCAATGCATTTTTTTTTGAAGTTTCACTGAACATCAAGGCACTACAACATTTTCAGACCCCGTATTGCCATAGGCTTATAAGCATTACTGAGAGCTGGTGATATATTGCTTTAAGCCAATGTCACAGATACACAAATAAGAGTGTACAAAATTTAAGGGAAAAATATCCAGAATTATTTTTGACTTTCAAAAAGACTTCAGAGATTTAAAATGTCAAAAGCACCCATGTGATCATAGACTAAGTCTTAAGTTGTAAAGTGTCAATGGGACTTAGGTGCTTTAGAATTATTTATCCTCACTGACTTTACCTACACCCCTCATAGCACCAGTGTTAATATTCCCGTAACTCCACTCCCCAAGCCCCACCCAACTATTTAAAACTGAAAGTGGGTAAAAAGAGCCTGACTTATCCATAGGAACATTTTATTTACTGATTTTTCTAAGATTTGAAGTAGCCATGCCTCAAAAAAGTACTTGCATGCAAGTATGCAAAATGGTATGGAAAAATGCTAACTCTGAAGTCTACTAATTAAAGAAAAGCAAAACATTAACATAAAACTAATGAAATTCAAGTTGCAATACTTATGAGTCTCAAAAAATATTTAATGAAATTCAACTCAATTCAAAATGAGTAATTTGCCAAAGAGTATGAACATTGATCAGTTTGGTGATACAAATATGGTCCAAATATAATAGCCAGGTATAATGCAGATGTATGCAATCGAGCAGTATTGTGAATTTCCTAATTCTTACCCGCCTATCCAGCCAGTGATTCAAGCAGAAACTCTTCCAGAGGCATCCTTCAAGCAACCATGTTGGGACTTTCTATAGTACTCATCACCATAATATCTGAGGGTGTATCTGTCTAAATATGCTTTGCTAGATTCCAAAAAATATTTCCACAAACACTAAAGAAGGCTTCACTGGTTAAAAAGCCATCTCGGTTAAATGGTGAGATGAAAGCAACAATAAAAAAAATTAATTAACAAATGGAAAAACAAAGAAGCTGATCGCAACTAGTACAAATCAACAGTTAGGAAATTCTGACAATTGATAATGGAAGCTAAAAGTAACAATTAAAAAACCTACGGCCAGCAGGGTTAAGGACAATAAGAAGGAATTCTTTAAATGTGTATCAGGTTGACTGACTGGGAGCCATCTTGTGATAAATTATGATACTGTATATTGACCTTGTTATTGGGGTATTTTCTATATGATTATATTGGTTTCTCTCAGCAAGGGTCTGTCTTGAAAAACAGGTAAGAAGGAACACAACTCAAGCTAAGCCACTCCTCAGCTGTTAACATACAGAACTATTGACCCTATGGATTCTGGCTAGACCTCCTACTGAGCCTACTGGACTGGTTTTGACCAGAAGAACAAAAGAACTATAGCAGGGTTTAAAGAGAAAGGGGCAGTAGCTGTTATGGGGAACCAGACAGATATAGGGACCTGTTGAGAGTCTCTAATGCTTTGTTCCTACTATTAACCCAACAATTCTTGTTTTAAGAAGGCTGCCTGATCATTGTATACCACGGATCACAGATTCCCAAACTGAAGAACCACAGGTGAGAGAACTTAGTGGGCAAGCCATAAAGAATTAAAGGACAGTAGCATAATTAATGCCAATCAACATGGTTTTATGGAAGATAGGTCTTGTAAAACACACAAACTTGATAATGTTTTTTGATTAGATCAAATGTCTGGTTAAAAAAAGGTAACTCTGTTAAAATAATGGATTTGTGTAAGGTATCTGACTTTGCCCTCACATTGCCATAAAATCTGAATTATCCTCCCCCCTCCCCAATATAAACTCTGATGGAGCCCATATTAAATAGATTAAAAACACCTGACAGATAGATCTCAGAGTAACTGTAAACAGGTAATGCTCATCCAGTGTAGGTGTTTCTAGTGGGGTCTCAGAAGGATCAGTTATTGACACAATACTATTCAGTATGTTTTTCAGTCACCAAAAAAAAAACCCCCAAGATAATTACTGGAAGATGACAAAGAAATTAGTGGAGTGGTAAAGAGTGATGGATACAGACCACCCTTGGATTGTTTGGTAAGGTGGGCTCATTTGAACAACCTGTATTTTAACACAATCAAATGCAAGGTCTAAAAACAAAGGACATAGATCACAAAAGAAGGGGGAATTTCTCCTCAAATATAATCACACAAAGAATTAAGGGGTCACTGTAGACAACTAATTTAATATGAGGTCCCAGTGCAATCCCGTAGCTAAGAGGACTAATGCATTCCTTGGATGTATAAGCAAAGGAAAATCAATTAGGAGGAATAGGGAGTTGATATTTCTTCTCTATATGGTATTGATGAAATCATTACTGGACTACCGTAGTCAGTTCTGGTGTCCACACTTCAAGCAGGACATTGAAAAAGTGGATAGGTTCAGAAAAGAGCTTCAAAAACGATACCAGATCTGGAAAACATGCATTATAGTGAGAGACTCAAGAAATTTCATTTAGTTTATCCAACAAGTTAAAAAGTGACAATCATCATCTACAAGTACCTACACTGGGAAGAGATTTCAGATAATAGACTGCACTTTGATCTAGCAGAAAAAGGCATAATAAGATCCAAATATAGGGAGCCAAAACCAGAAAAACCTAGACTAAAAAAAATTGTGTTATTTAAACAGTGAAGGTAATTAACCATTGGTACAATTTATCTGGTGATGTGATGGATTCTCCATCACTTGACGTATCAACATCAAGACTGGATGTTTTTCTAAAAGACATTCTATAGTTCTAACAGAAGTTACGGACTTGATACAGAAATTACTGGGTGAGGTTCTATTGTTTGTGTTAGGTAGGAGGTCAAACTACATGATCACAAGAGTCCGATCTGGCCTTAAATATATATGATGTTGAATCTCTTTTATCATTACCTGCAAAAAAGACCTAGTGGTTTTCTCTTCACCTTCAACATATTGAGGGGAAAAACAGTCTAAGCCATTCATTGCTTGCCTCTTCCAGTCACTTTCCCTTCCCACCCCAAAATTCATCCAGCATTTCTTGGAGTATAGGCAGTCTGGTCCATAAGCCAGATCCTACAACAGCAGCACTTAAAACCTCTTCTGCAGCCTGCTGAAGGTACTGGCTCTTTAAACAGTTTCATTTATGCGGATACAGGTGCATTGGAAATCTCAATGGATGTGATTACTACTAGGCCAGAAAGCTTCTTCAGCCAACTAAGGAAGCATCAGACATCAAAAATACTTGAGACAGATAACTAAATGATGTAACTTTTTGCTAATTTTTTCTGACCTTTTTAACTTCAAAAGTTATCTTCCACTACGCTATCATTTTTTGTTTGTGCTAAGAGTATAAGCTCTGTGTAACTACCAACATCAAGTAATTATGGCTGAAATAGCTTAAAGAAATCGAACAGTTAAGCTTTCTTGCACCGAAATTAAGAATATTCAGGCTTCACGGATTCTTTTAGAGTTGAAACTTGTTACTGTAACACTCTTCATGCTGACCTTCAGAGACCATCTCTCCAATCACAAGTGGAAACTGTATTACAAACATTAGCATGTGACTATCAGACCAACAATGTGGAAAACTTCTCTTTACACTGCTCTTACAGAAACTAATTGCCCTTTTTTAAGAAGTTCTTAGACACTGTGATTAGCTTAAATTCTTAGTCCTATTTAAAATAGCCAGAGGTTGGTACAATCCCCCGGGACATTAAAATGCTTAAGAGTTTTCTCTTAGCCTCCTCAAAATGTATATATAAATAATTTCTTTCCCTTAATGTGTACAATAACCGGGAAAGTTTAAACATTTGAATTCTCTCTCCCCTTGAGCTATAAAGCCATACTTCCTTTTTCTAGAGAAATTGTCTGAGCCCGATGCTAGCCTTTAGTGCAACACTAGAGATCATGTCATGTGCTACAGATGGGGCTCACTAATAGCAATGGTATGTTGCTCTGTTGGATTTATAACATGAGGGTCATCAATTGGTATAATAAGAACATAAGAACTGCTATACTGGGTCGGACCAATGATCCATGTAGCCCAGTCTCCTGTCTCTTACAACGGCCAGTACCAGAGTTTCAAGGGGAGTGTACAGAACAGGGTAATTATGGAGAGACCAACCCATGTCTGCCCTTCCTGGATTCTTGCAGTCAGAGGTTTAGGGGTACCCCAAGTATGGGGTTACAGACCTGACCGTCTTGGCTAATAGCCATTGATGAACCTAGGCTCCATGAACTTAACTAGTCCTTTTTTGAACCAGTCATACTTTTGGCCATCACAACATTCCAGGGCCATGAGTTTCCACAGGTTAATTGTACATCGTGTGAAAAAGTATTGCCTTGTTTGCATTAAACCTGCTGCCTATTAATTTAATCAGTGACCCTTGTTTTTTTGTTACTGTTGCTATTATTCTAATAAAATAATGCTTTAAATATTTGACCATTTTTAACAAGGACAATATGTGACTGATCAATCGACTAATTATTTGTGGACTGGTCAAATGCCAAATCCTAACAACCATCTTACCAATCAGCTAATCGTTCTGCCAGGTGGCGCTCTGTCCCTTTGTTTTGTTTCAACAGAAATAGCTACTGATTTTTCAGTCTGACACATCTGGCTTTTCTGCACATTAGAAAATATCAGGAGCACCTTCTATTTAGAACTTTTACAAGAATGGTAAACTGAATACTAACTATTCCAAATAATATCTATACAAATATTTGTTTATTATGCTGCAGGGAATAGCAACAGTCCTTGAGTTAATTTTCCAAAGCTTAATTTCCCAGCCTGTTGGCCACACATAATGCTCTTCCAATCACAAAAGGGAAAGAAGATACTCAATGTTCTTCCTGTAGTTCCTGAAGAAAGATCAAGACTATCTGTCCAAGATACCCATTCCCTTTCTGGAGACCTCATCTCTGCTCTTCCATCCCCCTCCCCCGCCAAAAATATGGACTGCATTCTTCTGTGCCACCCACGCAGAAAAACACAAAATAAATCTGCAGGGGGACACGTCTCTCTTCCCCAGAAGGGCGTCTGTTCCAGCATTCCTGGAGCAGCTTCAGAGATGCAAATCACTGCAGCAGGAGGGAGACTGGGCATGCGTGCCTGCAGGTGAGACGTTGATCACCATCAGGGGGTGGAGACAGTGTCTCTCGCGCTTGTTGGCTGTCTTTCTCCCTTGATATTGTGGCTCGAGGGGCGTGGAGGAGGGTAGGTCTTTTTGTTATGCAGGAGGAAGGCTCTGTCCCTGAGGCAGAAATGTAGCAGCCTGCCTAGAAAAATTTAACTTCTTGAGAAAAAAAAACACTTAAACATTAGTATTATGTTACTGAAAATTGTTTCTTTTTAAGTTAAAGAAAATAGCTTTTGTAAAAAAAAAAAAATTTGTTAATGTTGCTGTTGATGGTTAATTGATCTCATTCTCTGAGGCAGACATGTAGCAACCTATCAGAATAATTAACAATGTTACTATGCAATCATTAGTTAACTGTTCCCATTCTCAGACAATTCCCCCAGGAACATAAAAACCTGTAAAAGTTTTAAGGCCCCAGCATTGCCAGTGATGTAAAACCTTATAAATTACATGAGTAGGCTTTTCTTCAGTGAAATTTTAATTCAGGCTTCTGCAAGAAGGTTCTATGGAAACCAGATTTACTCTCCCTCAGTCTTTCACTGTGAACTATCATTTTTCTTTGTCTGACCCATCCTTTTCCCAAGTTAAGAATCTAATGCCAAAATTTAAACTGGCAAAAAGCAAGCCATGAGGGCCAATGGGATATAAAGTCCTTCAAACAGGATCTTTGTCAGCTGAGTTCTACAGGAAAATTGTTTTCCCTGTCCTCCAAGTCTAAATACTGCAGTGTCTAAGATATAAGGTGTCTAAGCCTGTGTGACCTTATGTGTAGGATGGGAAGAAGAGCAGAGAGTGGTTCCAGCCCTGAATTATATATTAACAGAAATAATTAACTCATTGTTGCTGATCTGGTCAGAATTTGCATCCCCACTCAGAAACATTCTGAAGACTAATACTGGTTAGAATCAGTTCTGGTACTTTCTAATGCAACATGTTTTTTATTTTCAAAATTGATGGGCAGGGGTAAAAACTATAAAGAAGTACATAATGATAAAATAAAAATGATTGACAGGAAAGACAGACAGCTGTTCCTTTTTCACAAGCCTACTTTGAAATGTTTCTACAGTGCTCATACTGTAATTCTAAATATTGATTTAAACTCATTCTACTCCAGAGCTCATACGTGCACTGCAGCACTAAATGAGTTGCTACACCTTTCCCCATTTCTTCCTCCCAGCACGAGATATAGGACTACTGTCTCATCGCTATTTCTTCTATGTATTGCTGAAGACAACAGTGTAAATATTTAAGTAAATAGTACTGTCAAATACTGCTATAGCAGAAATGTCACTTACTTTACCACTAAAACAACTTTAACTGTTAGATGAAATTATATGTCTGATTATATAGCTTTAAGTACATTAAATATTTAATATATACTAATTCTTTTTCATCCATCAACTATTTTTTATTCACTACATTCTTCTGAAAGCCACAGTAACTTAGCTATAGTTAATCAAGTTTCACTTGATAAATTTCTAATGATTAAAAGAAGTTCCTTGGGCTATGAGCTATTTTAAGACATACATTTTTAACATCCTGAAATTTAGTGCAGCAGCCAAATATTTAACCATCCACTATTTTAAGAGTTAGACGGGAAAAAAGAGAATTACCTTAACTAGAATAAGAAAGATTGTATGATGGAGGAGTAAGCTACTGCACTAGTTTTCTTCCTCTTCTACAAGCACAAATCCTAGCTTAGGTCTCAAATGTCCATTTGTTTAATCTTATCTGGGGCCCAAAACTAATCTGCCCTTTGGCATAATGGGAATTCTCTCTTTAAGCAAATCATAAAACCAGAAACTAATGTGGTTGCTGCACATCACAAATAAGCTGTATTAATGGAGGGGTAAGTAGAATCTAATAAATGGCACTAGTCCCTCAATTTCAAACACCAACTTTTCTTCAAAATCTAAACACATTTTGGTTGAAAAAATAGTTTGAACTTAGTATAACATTTACGGTCACTGCCTTTTTAAACAGGCATCTAGACCTCAAACACTCTAGAATCTAAAATCTCCTTTATGTTAATTTATCCTACAATAACCAACTCTCAATGTGCCTCAAATTAATTTTTAATTGTTTTAATTCAAGGAGAAAAGTAAGTGAATTCTCATGCCATTCTGATACTAATTAGCTCCAATTCTATATCATAGGCCTAATTTAACCAGCTAGCGAGGGGATTAATAGAGACAAAAAAGAAAAATCAACAGTTTGCAAAGACATGCAGAATTTTCAAGAAAAGAATCTCTCCCCTCCAACTCATGGAAGTTTATTACAATAGTCCTCATGCCATCTACCCTACACAAAGAGTTACGGTCACCTCAGTAAAAGGAAACTGTATTCTTTCCATATATGCCCTACTAATTTTTGAAGTTATTAGTATTTTCAGCCTTTTTTGTATCCTACCCTGTTTTTCGTAGCAACAAACACTTTAGAGCAGCAGTTCTCAACCAGGAGTCTGGGGGGCCACAAGCAGGTTTCAGCAGGTCCACCAAGCAGGGGCCAGTGTTTGACTCACTGGAGCCCAGGGCAGAAAGCCAAAGCCCCGTTGTGCAGAGCTGAAGCCCGGGGCTCTGAGCTCTGCCATCTGGGGCTGAAGTTGAAGCCTGAGCAATTTAGCTTTGTGGGGTCCTCTGTGGTGTGGGGACTCAGGCAATTGCCCTGCTTTCTACCCCCTAACGCCGGCCCTAGCCTTTATATGCAGAAAACCAGTTGTGGCGGCACAGGTGGGCCATGGAGTTTTTATAGCATATTAGGGGGGCCTCAGAAAGAAAAAGTTTGAGAACCGACTCATTTTATATAAAGTGCACACACAAGCAAGCCTCAAAGATTTTTACTTTGCACGATGCAGACACTATGCTAATTACTCTTACCCTAATCTGGCCAATGATGCTGAAAATTTTGCATTTTCAAATGCACCCTTTCACTTACTGAAATAAAGCCTTCACTCTACTCTTTCCACACCATTTTCTTTAAAATGTTTTGACTTTTGCATGCAAAAGTATGTTACAATGGAGTACAAATTAATTAGCCTGTTTTAACAAATATACATTAATATTTTAAAGACTTATAGAAGGACAGACATTCAACATAATGTATTTACTGATAATTTAGTAAATTCTCTAAAGACTTCGTGTTAAAAGTAGGTTAGTCAATTAGTCTTCCAAATCTGAAGTCTTTATTTCAAATAATCCCTTAATTGGCAAGTGACATGGAATTTTTTTTGTGGCCACTTCATTAGGGAGAAAGAACATTTGCCACAGATTGTCACAATTGGTAATCTCTGCTCTAGAGTCCTTGAGCAGGAATAGCAGATATATTGAATCAGAATCCAGGTGCATGTCAGGATTGCTAGAAAAGACCTTAAATTACTCTAATCTACACTAAATCTGATTTTTACCAGTGATAATGCACTCTCACTTACATTGTGCTAAAACAACACAATACAATGAGTTACTTTTGCAGTTGTTTTCTTTTACATCCCAGCCTAGATGACAGAAGGAAGTTTGCATTCTCCCCAGTAAATGCTACCATCTAGTGTTGGACTTTGCTATATGCTTAGGCAATTGTGGATGCCTTAAAGGAAACTTAATTGGCATTTAGATTACATGAACCACAAGATATATTCGGTCATATAGACACAAAATGACAATTCTATTATCATATTAGAAAAAGTAGGAAGTTACAGTGTTTGGTTAAAAAAGTCTCTACTTATGCCAAATAAAAGAAATATAACTTTCACATTTAAAATTAAACAGCTTACATGGGGAAAAATATCCATTTGTTATTCTTAACTAAAGCTTCACTGATAGACAGCAAAAAAAGGGACTTACGGAATTAATTTTATTGCTAGAAGTTGAAAGAGGTGTAGTAAAACCTTCAAGTTAAATAAAAGGGTTAAAACAAGTTAGCTTTCTCATCCATAAAAACAAACTTCTATCTTTTCAAGTATTAAACATCAAATTGACACTGAAAGTTACATTTGCAACAAGTGAATTTGCAAAATTCACAAGCCAAAAAGTACAAAATCATTATATAGCTACAGTAATATACTATTACATTCAGGAGGCCAGATCCTCAGCTAGTGCAAGTTAGCCCAGACTACATTTGTACGAGCTAGTGATCTGGTCCATAGTATGTTTGATTATTACAGTAATTAAGTTTATATTCAACTTAATCACTAATTATCAAAAATATCAGGTATGCATTATAAGTATGAAAAGCAATTATTGTTAGAACCTTAACATGTTCTGACTTTCTGCTTTTAATGTTGCGAAATTATCAATATAGATTTTTGCTCTAGATTTAATAGACAATGGGACTGTTTTCAGAGAAAAAAATATGACTTTGGGACCTTGCTTCTAGTTGGGGACAAGATGGAGAAAAGGTAAGAACTAGCTGACCAGTCTTCTCTCAGAATTTCCCATTATCTAATGCAGGGGTCGGCAACCTTCGGCACGCAGCCCATCAGGGTGATCCACTGGTGGGCTGCGAGACATTTTGCACGGCCTCCTGCAGCTCCCAACGGCCACGGTTTACCCTTCCCGGTCAATGTGGCCACGGGCCACAGGGTCGTGCTGGCCACCACTTCGATTGGTCATATTTTTTTCCCCTCTTTGAAAACAATGCTGACCCCTGATCTAATGCTTTGTGCAATCAAGCCTCCTGCAGGTGGGGAAATGTAATAGGTTAGGATGGTTTTAAAAATAAAATGAAGTTACTTATTGTCTTTTGCATCTGTCTGTCTCCCCTTCCATCATTCTTCCTTTCCCCCCTATGATGGGGCTTTTACTTTAGATACAAAGAATGCCTGATCTGGAAGTTGGTGGGTCATGCCTGAAGGTAGAGTTTTTGATAACTAGTCACGTGGGGACTCTTTGGCCAAACTTAATCACAGTACTACCAGTAGGTGAGAGGGTGAGAAAGGGAGACCTTTTAAAAACTGAAATGTACATGCGACAGCTGACTCAGCATATCTCTTCTGTTTATTTCCACACTTTTCTACAGCCCTCATCAACTCAAATATAAATTACACAGACTTCCGACTCCAGTGTGAGGTAGGGAAGTATTATCCCTCTTTTATAGATGGTGTGACAGACCCATAGCAGTGGGGTACAGGAGTCTGGTAGAGGGCAAATATACTGGTCACTAGATGAGTAGTTTTCTGTTCCCTGAGTGACCAGAGAAGGGGCTGCACTAGAGTAATCAGGAACCTGCTAAAACCAGTTGAGGAATCAATTAAGGCAGGCTAATCAGGGCACCTGGGTTTTAAAAGCTCACTTCAGTTTGTGGTGCTAGTGTGAGGAGCTGGGAGCAAGAAGCTGAGAGTGAGAGGGTGTGCTGCTGGAGGACTGAGGAGCACAAGCATTATCAGACACCAGGAGGAAGGTCCTGTGGTGAGAATAAGGAAGGTGTTTGGAGGAGGCCATGGGGAAGTAGCTGTCATGCAGCTGTTACAGGAGGCACTATAGACAGCTGCAGTCCACAGGGCTGGAACCTGGAGTAGAGGGCGGGCCTGGGTTCCCCCCAAACCTCCCAATTGACCTGGACTGTGGGTTTTTCCAGAGGTGAAGGTCTCTGGGCTGTTCCCCAACCCACATGGTGAATCTCTGAGGCAAGAAAATCCGCCAATAAGTGCAGGACCCATCAAGATAGAGGAGGAACTTTGTCACAATGGGGAAACTGAAGCAACAAGATTAAGTGATTTGACCAAGGTTACAACATGAACTGTAATTCCAGCAATTCTAACCTTGTATAGGAACATAGGGGAAAAGTTCATGGAGCAGAGTCTTATGTAAGGGACCGTGACTTATTGGCACTGGGGATCAGGGCTCTTGAGTTTTGTTTACCAGTTTTACCACACTTGCTCCAAGACATTTGGCAAGTCACATGTCTGTACTTCCACCTCCCTAGCTGTAAAATGGGTAGACAACCAACTTCAGTCATAGGAGATTGAGAAGCTTTTCTGTAAAGCTCTGAGCTCCTACTTAACTTTGAAGTAGTACTGTTCCATTTGCTCATGCATTCTTTCAAGATATTACTAGCTCATTTTTCAAAATGAAGACAGTTGCTAGCTTTAAAGCCATGCCTGTTCAAAAATGTATTAATGGTAAGTTAACTCATTAAAAAACTAATTAGGAATTCAATTAGGTTATAAAGTTTGTCAAACTCTGTTTAAAATTTAATCTATTTTGTCAAAAGCAACATCTATAAGAAGAGAGTATTCTTAAGGGACAATATTCTTAACAGTCATTTTTTTTGAATTAAAAAAGCAAGGCAGTCATAAAACTCATTTGCAAAGGTTAATACAGCCCCAAAGGCATTCATCTCCAGTTTTCCTGTTTTTAGGAGATGCTGAAGCCCTCAAGAACCCAAATCAGAATTTAAAAAGTTAGGTCCTACTACCAAGGCCGTAACAAAATGGCCAAATCCCTCCAATACAAAGCTCCTGATTTTGAGACATGCTGAGTACCTACAACCGAAGTCAGCGGGAAATGACGGCAGCACCTCTGAAATCAAGCCCCAAGGCTGTCGTACATGTAAGTGAGAGTTATGGTACACAGAAGGGAAATGTTTTCACTGAGCAGCCTTTTTTGAGAGAGTCTAAAACTCACATCATTTTTGCTACATAAAGTTTTTTTTTTTATACTATATCCTGGATGCCTTTAAATTTTTTTTTTATGAAATCACATGCTAGAGAAATCAGCATAATTTTACAAGACATTTTAAAAGTACAAGCTTCCCTGCGTCAGTGAAGCCACAAAAATGAAATTATGCTAATCCATAAGACATCATTGCTTTTACAGGATGCCTTTAAAAAAAAAAAAAAAAGGCGTTCAGTTAAGTCATGGCATGTGTGTCATCTGAACAGACAATTTTTCCCAAATAAGACAAACTACTTTTAATTATTAAGAGTTACGAATATTGTCAATTAACAAAATCATTGGATGGGGGAAGTGTAATTTTTTTTAAAAATTACTGGCATACTTTTCTTCAGTATCTTATACTATTAGCATAAGCCTATCTTTTCTATGACAGCTGTCAACATTTGGGGTCAAGTTTATCTCCAGGGCAAATGATGTACATACAGCTGTAGTCATCACTTAAATCCTCAACGTGATGATTAAGTAGAATTCAAGTGGAGATCTCCTGGATCAGGATGAATGTTGCCGTTGGTGAATATACCTTCAAGTTCTACCTCTACATGTCCTCCCACACCAAGATTAAAAGCCCATTAGACAGATATTGTTTTTACTATTGGAACACTCCTTTTCCTTATTAATGAATAAACAACTGTAGTTTTCACATTGACATCAGGCAAATAAACGTGTATACTCATTCTTAGTCATCAGAACAGTAAAAACTTCTTGTAAAAGGTAATTCAAGCAGAGGGCAAAACACTTGTGCCCCCTCCTTCCATTATTTTTCCCAAAAGTGGAACCAGCAGTATGCTTTGCTACTAAAAACTGAAAGCAACATTAAGTATAAAACCACCTTATAAACCCAAGCTGTTCATTTTCTTACCGCACACTTAATGAGCCACCTCTGAAGCATTTTGGATAATATACAACAAGGAGCTGCTTAATTCTCTCATGTCAATTAATATTCACAGCAGGCATATCACTTTAAAAAAAATCTTCCATGCAAGCCGAGTTTCATAAGAGCTATTTAGGGAGATCTTAATTGCTATCCACCTGCTAAAAAGGAGTGCAGGGATGGCAGAAATTAATTCAAGTCGCCCCTCAAACTTGGCTACATTTTGAGAGTCCCAGAGAATACAGCACTAAAGCCTTCACTCTGAGCTGTCTTAACACCAGGGTATTTAAATACTGTACACCCAA